>NC_080052.1:5699745-5707245 GCF_026212465.1 Amaranthus tricolor | reverse complement strand
TTCCATAAATATATCTAACTATTAAAGATCAAAAAGCAAAGAGCATATACTATATTTACATCGCCTAACAAAAATAATTTTCACATGATTTGAAAAAATATATATATTATATCTTAAAGATATATTAAAAAAATTACTACTATCTACTTATTCTCTCCCTCTTAATTAATACTAAAACTATAAAAATTTTATATATTTAAATTTAATAATCCAAATTTAAATAGACAAAGAAAGTAGGTTTCACGCCACTGCTAATCTACTATTATCATGCATGCAAATGCGAAAAGAACACTTAATAGTGGGGTGGAGCATTAGACACTTAGTAAGCTTTCTTATCTTTTATTCTTATTCAACTTTCGTTATTGAACGCGTTTATGAATGCCACTGTCATATTATATCATACTAGTGCTCCCCCTTTGTCTATTTAATTCGTTAATGGGTTCACACCAGAAGAGTTTCAAAGTATCCAATCCGATTAATCCAATTTATTGACCCGAAGTTTCAAAGGCGGGTCAAATCTTAGTAAATCTAAAATCACAAAACTTGTATGCAGTCATTTCATGCATGTGATGAAAATTTTTTTAAATTGTTGAATTTAAGCCTTAAAAACCCATTTTAAGACTTAAAAAGTCAAATCTAACACTTAAAACTCCTAGTATACTCCAAGCCTCTTTCTCCCTTCTCTAGAGGCTTAATTCAATTTTTTAAGCTATCGACTTCAACCTTTAAAACACTCATTCTACCATTTAAAATGCCAATTTAAACTCTTAGAAACCCTACTCCCCTTTAATATTATATATTTACTTACCCACTCTAACTGTAAAGTATCCATTTTAAGACTTAAAACGTATATTCTAGTGGTTTAAAGTTTGTCAAATCCCAAATTTAAAATGTTTATTTAAATATTCAAAATATCCAATTCAAACTTTAAAATGGCGATTTCAAAAGTATGAGCTCGAGCTATCAGTGTTCCGTGTCTAGAGCTGTTCAAATGTAACCCGACCCGAAACCGAAACTTAAACGACCCGAAAATATATGTTTCTTTTTAGGTTTATCGAACCGACATTTTCCGAACCGAAGTTGCGCTCGAACCGATTTACGAACCTGAACTGCGATCGATTTTTATAACCGACATATAACCGTTAACCGAGATTACCCGAACTTAATAGTGATAGACCTGAATCATGCTCAAAATAAAACTTGATCCGGCTAAAACCGACTTAACCCGAACGAATTTTTAATCGAAATGCTATAAACTTGAACCATTTTTTAACATAGAGGTATGATCGACTCATATTCAATCATCTTATTAGTTAATCTAATAAAGTAATAAAAATTTTAATAAATTAAATTTTATACATATATGGTTTCATATATTTAGAGTTAATAATCAATGGTCAATGTTTATTTAACTATTCTTAATCAATTTAGATGAAAAATGATAAAACTTTAATTTTTATTTACAGTCAAAGAAGTAAAAGTAACAAAGTAATAATCACTAACTGATTTGCATTTTAACTATTTTGCTTTAACTATGGGGAATCTTATCATCATTTAAAAAATGTTTAACAACTTAATCTGATATTTACTCAATCTATAGTAATTATTAATTCGTAGCCGAATTCTACTGGAAAATAATACCCGAACCGAATATGTACCCAGTAAAACCGAACCAATTATTAAGCGATGACAGTCCGAGATCGATTGACTGCTTGACACGAACTTCAACTAACACCGAACCGATGCTAAACCAAAGCTCAAATAATTGATCTTCAACCGAACCGTGACTAACCGACTTGACCCGAGTGTGACCCGCCGTAACACGCATCCGAAAAATAACCGATCCAAAATACTACTGAACATCTTCAACCGAACCGTGACTAACCGACTTGACCCGAGTGTGACCCGCCGTAACACGCATCCGAAAAATAACCGATCCAAAATACTACTGAACCAAATGACACCCATCCGAAATCGACTCAATCACCCGAATAAACACCTCTATCCGTGTCACTGAAAATTTGCTCAAACTAAAAACATAAATTTCTGGTCTGGGTTGGGTCATGGGCTATTAATAAATCCTTTTCGATACCTGTTGACCCGTTTTAATATAAAGAATTATTTATTTTTAAAATTGTTTTAGTAAAGGAGTAATAAAAATCTACGATGAGAATTTTTATATAGGAGTTGTTTTATTTCGTACATATCCTATATATGTCTCTATATAAAGGTATTAGGCATGCTTGTATTGGAATTTGGAAATAATATTAGTGATTAAATAAAAGTCAAATAAGAAAAATAAAATTGTTGGAGTTATGGTTGTTAATTAGCAAGGGTATAACAAATTATCGCGTAGAGCTCTAAATTTTTTAATACCAAAAAATATATTTCTATATATAAGGTTGATATTAACTTGAATTAAATTTAGGAATAATTTACATTTTTTGCTATGTAATATAAATTATTAGGATTTTTTTTTATAAATTCGTCAAAATATCAATAATACAAAACAAAAAAGGAGTTATATTATTATTACGTCTTGTTAGGATTATTGGTGACTTGTGTTACTAAGTAATCAAAATATAATTAAGTAAATTAATCATTTTAGTTAGTGAAGACTAGAAGAGGACAAAAATTCACATGTGATAGGTTTGTATGGAGTAAATCTTGACATTGAAGGTTGGAAGAGGATGAAATTAGTCCTAACATTAATATATGAAGCATCGGAGACCGTGTGATAGCCAGAAAAGTAAGGGCAAGTAGCAGAACTCCCTGCCCAAGCCGCTCGAACAGGAGCTCGACAAAGGCTCGGTTGAGCAAGGGGTCGAGCAAGGCCACTGGATGCCCTTTTCTTATTCTGTTGAAAGTTGTTGTTAGACTCTTTTGTTCCCTTTCACTTGCTGCCACGCACATTATACTACTTGAAGCCCTATTTCTTGCTATAATATACATTAGTTCTAGAACTTAATTCTTGCACCGAAGTCTCACATTAAGAACAACCTTACTTGCTTGTTTATTTACTCCCTATTAGCTCCTTTTTTCCCACACTAATACTCCATTGTAATTCCTTTAAGTTTTGTATTCTCTCCTTTAAATACATTAATATAATCCTAGGCTAAATGGTAGATGTAGCCCAAGATTGGTGAAACATCTTAAATACTTGTCTTGATTATTTTCTTATTATTGTCATTCATCATTATATTGCATTATTTGATTCCTATACATTGACACAATACAAACCTACATTTAAGCCTTATTTTGTGATCCTTGAGTGAGGTATACACATACACTAGTAGAAAAAAGCCCATATGCTGCGTGAAAAATGTTGCGGTTCATAACAGATGCAGCATAAAATGGAAAGAAAAAAGGAGTAAAAAAAATAATATAGTATATATTGCGGTTCTCCTTAAAACCGCAAAATATAGTCTAATTTGTATTTAAAAAAAAATGGGAACTGGTTATGTGTTGCGGTTCTCAAAAAACGGCAGCATTTAAGTCATCATATGCTGCGATTTTTTTAGGATCGCAACACATAACCATTTAAAAAAAAAAAAAAACGCGCCCTACTATTTTATTAATTCTTGTTGTACAAGCTAGCTTTCTTCTTCATTTCCTCCCACGACATTTCAGCTTCTTCCTGCGACATTGCTCTCGTTCTTCCTCAATTCATTTCACGAAATTGCTCTCGATCTTCATAAACCATGACATAACCCACAAATTTGCTCTCTTCATTTGCTTTCTTCTTCATTGCTCTCTTATTCTTGCTCTCTCTTCAAGGCCACGAATTTGATTCCATACTCTGTTCTTCATAAACCCACGAATTTTCTTCCCTAAGCTTTGAAACCCACAAATTTTTTTCATAAACCCACGAATATGCTCTCTCTTCAAGGTACATTTCACGATTAATGGTGTTTTTTTAAGTTTATTTTTACTTTTGTTTGGAAAAAATGGTTATGTGTAGTAATTTTGTTTTTCTTATTCCATTGTAGGTCACATTGTGATTGTTCTTTATCTAGATACACAAGGTAATTTTTATTGATACTAACTTTTATTGTTTTTCATATTTTTACGGTTTAGGGAGTTTTACATTATTATTTATATTTTGTATATGATTTTATTTTACAATGTAGTTGAAACAAGCCTTTTTTTCTTAATCTTAAATATTTTGACAAATTAAATAATCGTTTCATTTTATTATTTCTAATACCGTTCTGAATTGTATTCCAATCGTCTTAAGTTCTTGATTTTTTTTATATATTTTATTTCTCTTAGAATAAAATATTGAGTTTAAATTATAAGTTTTTTTTATTTATATTTGGTAATTTTATTTTTTTTCTTTCTTTCCCTAGGTTTAATAATTATATTGTATTTTAAATATTAAGTCTAGCTAAATTACCTATAATAACATAATCTTTTTATTTCCTATACTATTTTATGATAAAAAAATAAAATAAAATAAAATAAAAAAATAAAAACAAAAATATCTTAAAAACCTTTTGAGTTGGCGTAAAATAGAATTAGGTGGCATGATGTTAAGGATTTTTATTTTTTGCCTTATCTCTATTCTTTTTGTTTCTACATTAAGAAAAAAATACTGATGATTAATTAAGTTCTATATATATATATGCATGAGAGCAATCGTAGGAAAAAAAAGGGAAGAAATCAAAAAATTAAAAACGGATTCCTTAAAAATCCTCAAAAATTTTCTAATAATAGTATTTAGAAATAATTACATAAATTCAAGGGGAGGAAGCTAATTTTGTGGCTAAAAATTTTAGAAATAAGGAAACCGATTAATAGTGAAATTATTAAGGTATAAATTCTGACATATATTATTTACATAGAATTATGCCCATAAATTTTATATGTGTTTATAATATATAAATTAAAGTTTTTGTAGCTTTTGGTGATTTAATATATTGTAAATTAATTTATATTATTTATTCATTTTAATTTCTTAAAACCGCATAATCTGAATTGATTTTAATTAAAATAGTAAATATTATAACTTTTAAACTAACATTTTTCTATACATAAATACATATGAGATATAATTTGTGTATTAATTTCGTGAATTATAGTTTAGAATAATTATTATTATTAATTTTTGCTAAAACAACGCATAAAATAAGAAAATTATAATTTGGGTTAAAATTATATAATTCTGAAAAAATAATTTATTTTACTGTTACTGCACATTTATTTTTTATTTAAATAATTTTTTTGAAATTTTGTGATATTTAAATTTTAAAGAAATAAATTAATAATCTAAATTGTTATAATAGGTGAAAAGAAAGAAAAGTAAAAAAAATAATTAAAATTATTTTATTTTGGTGAATAAAAATATACAGCAACTCATTTAATAATAATTTAATTTTTTAAAATATTTTGTTTGGATTTTAATCTTAAGGAAATTAATTATTCATGTACTAAATCTAAAACTAAGCTATTAAGAAATTAATTAAATAAAATAAAATTTTATTTTGTAAAACTTTGGATAAATGGGCTAGGATCTATAATAAACCCAATATGTCGTCCTTTTTAAGATATTTTGAGTATTAATATATGATGGAATTATTTATTTTATCATTTATAATAAATAGACATTTAAAAAATTGATTATTAAGAAATTAATAAAGCTAATTGAAAAATAATCTATAAATAAATACTAATGATTATCTATATTTAAATCGTTATAAATTTATTTATATTATATGTTATTGTAATGTTGCATTTATATGAAAACAGTAACATGATAATAAAAAGACTTGATATTAAGGAAATGTCAAAAACCATGCTTCCGGCATGTAAAAGACGTGGGACGTGTTTTCCGGCACATAAAATACAGCGAACGCAGTAAGGTTATTTAACCTAACCTGTGGCTCGAGCAACATTGAGTGACGACTCCCACTAAGTTAGGGGTTTTGGTTTACGTCACCCTAACAGACCCTTACATATATCAAACAAAGATCACATGTGTTGCATTCATTAAATAAGTAATCGAATTCCATGCCCTAATGCTCCAGTAGAAGTGTTAGTAAATCACGCCCTAGTACTCAGGTAGAAGGACCAGAAGTTATATATATATATATATATAATTAACAAAAAAAATGAATTCCCTATATTGCATAAATCATTTTGCATATTACTTATTGAAATGCAGATATTTGTATACTTGTATTATGCTGGAAAGTTTTTATACTCGGCTTATTAGTTGACCGATTCCCATCGGTTGTTTCCTTATAATGGGTGCAGATGCTACAAGTGACTTTACATGAGGTTATTAAGAAGCTATTGTATCGTCTATGTGATATTAGGATATAGTATGTATGTAGTTTATATAATGGGTATGTAATGACGATAATTATGTATTAAAGCAAGATGTAATATGTAAAATTATATTTTAATGTTTTAACTTTTGTTGATTTTCTTTGAAAGTACTGTTTTTTGCAATAATCTCGACTCGATAGACTTCAACTATTATACTATATTAAACATATATTAAGGAAAGAGCAGTCTGTTACAGTAGTGCTTATATTGAACAATTTAAAAATATAAAGTGCTTACATATTTTACAATGTACTACTTATATTATTATTTTATTTAAGAATATGTTAGGTTATTAGAATATAGATAATTTGAACAAAGAATATGAAGTATATATTTAGGGTTAAAAATGTTTAGTATAACTAATTCTATATTTAAATAAGTATATATGTTAAAAAGTGATTATGAATTTTGTTCTGAATTAATTAATCAAACTTAGGATGACAAAAGATCGTTCTTGGATGTATGGAAGCATTGAATCGTTAGAATTTATTAATGGCGTATTAGAGTTTTGTAGTATTGCCATTGAACATCATGTTATGACGGGGAGAGTTGGTTTTCATTGCTCATGTGTCAAGTGTGGCAATGTATCAAAGGTAGATAGTGTTGATATCCTTAAGGAGTACATACTTCGACGTGGGTTTAGGCCTCAATATCATGTTTGGGTTTGGCATGGTGAGGAGGGAGTTTACAAAGAAAAAATTGTTTTTGAGGATGTCAATAATGTGAATGTCAATGAGGATGTAGATCGTGTTGATGAAATGATGGAGGGAGTCGAGGATGAGTTAGGAAAATGTCCTTGTGTTTTTGACTTGTTGACATAGGCTTCTCAAAAGCCTTTGTACCCTAGATGTACAATATTCATCAAACTAACAACCGTGTTGACAATTTTCAACATTAAGTCAAAGTTTAATTGGAGTAAAACTAGTTTCACAATGTTATTAGAAGCGTTAGGTGAGATACTTCCTAAGGGAAATGAACTTCCAAAGTCGACATATTATGCCAAAAAGCTCATGTGTCCTTTCGGCTTAGAGTACCAGAAGATTCATGCGTGTCCGAATGATTATGTATTGTATCGAAATGAAAATGAGAACTTAGAAGAGTGTCCTAGGTGTGGCTATCGCGTTACACATGTAAAGGGGCTCGAGTTGCTAAAGGGCCCCCGGCTAAGGT
>NC_080052.1:5677245-5697245 GCF_026212465.1 Amaranthus tricolor | reverse complement strand
CAGAAAACGTTGACCCAAACCCAAACCATTTAGATAATGGGGTTGAAAATAACAACCTTGACCCGACCTGCAACAGATCAGGTTGACTTGATTTCGACCAACTTAACCCGTTTATATTTTTTTTTTCGTTTGAAGGTTTTTGACGTTGATTAAATCTAATTTTTTAGGCTTTAATTTTTTGTTGTTTATTTTGTATTTACTATGAAAAATAAGAAAACATTAAATGAACTAAGATTAACTTGTACTGATTGATTTAACTCGAAATTAACACATTTAAATAAATGGGTTATACAGGTTTTTTTCAGGTTTAAAATTTTGGCCTAAACCTAACCCATTTAATAAACAGATCAAGTCGGGTCGACCCACTTAATTAACTGGGTCAAAAGACTCAACTAAAACCCACTTATTTCGGGTTAGGTTCAGGTCGGGTTAGCAGGTCGGGTCAACTTTTGCAGCCCTACTATTTGGTATATATTATTGTGTTGAAATGGCTAGAATTGAAAACAATTGTCATATGCTTGAAATTACGTGCTAAGTTCAGTTGTTTTGCCTTTTTAAACTTTTTTGCACTTTCTCGCATAAAGTAGTTCAAACCATGTTTGTTTGGCATGAAACTTGGCACACAACACTATTTGGTATATATTGTTGTGTTGAAATGGTTAGAATTGAAAACAAAAGTCATATGCTTGAAATTACGTGCTAAGTTCCTTTTTGTCTTTTTAAGCTTTTTTGGTACTTTCTTGCTTAAAGCAATTCAAACTATGTTTATTTGGCATGAAACTTGGAACACCACTAGTGGAAAAAAAAACGTATTTGCTGCTTATCATTTGCTGTGGTTTTTGTATATTCGCAGCAATAAATAAGAAAAAGAATTGGAAAAAAAACAATTAATTGTTGCGGTTTTATTGTGTGACCGCAGCAAATACTCCATTGCAACATTAATTGCTGCGGTTTTGCTAGTGACCATAGCAAATAACCCTTACACAATTGTTTAATTGCTGCGGTTATCAAGGGGGCCCGCAGCAAATACCTTTACAGCAAAACGAAAATTCAGATGAGCAGCATTAATTGCTGCGGTTGAGGCTATGGCCCGCAGCAAATAACCGTTGGAAAATAAAATTTACACAACAGTTTTACAGTAGCATAAACCCGCCATTTCTTTTTTCATAAAACTCTTCTACAACGTACACTATACACTTTGCTTCGTTCTTTCAAACCCATTGAAAAAACACTTCATCTTCATCTTCCTCTTCATCTGCTTCGTTGCTCTTCTTCATCTTCACAAACGTAACAGCCTTCTTCATCAAAGTTCTTCATCTTCATCTGCAAACTCGAAAAACGCTGTGTGTTAACAGTTTCTTCAAAGTTCTTCATCTTCTTGGTTCATAAACCCACGAAATTTAATACTTAGGTCTTGTTCATCTTCAAAACCCACGACATTAAGGTATTTTTTTCTCCTTTTAATTTGTTAAGTATTTAAGTTTTGCAAGATATTCATGAAAACACTCGAAAATTATGGCAACTGTTTGTATACTAATTTTGTTTCTCTGTTTTTCGTTGTAGATAACATAACCCACGAAATCAAGGTAATTATATTTATTTTAATAATTTGCAAGTTCATATCTTTATTGTTTAACATGTAATTTAGTAATGTAGTGAATTTTGTTTGAATTGTTATTTGCAAATGATATGTACTGTTTTGCTTTTCCTTGCAAGATATTCAATAACGTTATAATAAATTAAAACAAATACATTCTGAATTTCTTCATTGTTCATACGACTGTTGCACTTCTCTCTTTCAAACAGAAACATATTACTGCGGTTATTGCTCTTCATCTTTGTTCATCATCTACTTCATCATCATCTTTGTTCTTGTTCTTCTTCATCATTCTTGCTCTTCTTCATCATCTACTTCTTGAAACTGCTCTTCTTAAACCCAAGAAACATATTTCTTGTTAAACATACTGTTACGTTGCCCATTGTGGTTTGCTCTTCTTAAACCCACGAAAAACCCACAAAAATTCAAGGTATTTTTTCATTTTGATTTTGTAAAGTAGGTTTAAATTTGTCATACTTTATATATGAATGTGTATGTTATTGTTGTTTTTAAGTTTTAAATTTATCATATATATCATGTTTTGTTATATTTTTAAGTAATTTCTTCATTTTATTTATGAATGTGTATGTAGTTGTGGTTTTTAAGTTTTAAATTTATCATAATATTTTTTATAGTTTGTAAATTAGGTTTAATTAGGTTTGTTTATGGTTAAATGAATGAGTTGTTGATATGAATGTTAAGTTGTTGATATATCCAAGTTTATGAATGTGATTTTATTTTTATTGTTTTATATTTTGTTAATATATATGAATATTAATTATGGTTAGTACAATAAACATCATTTGGAAAGTTTAAAAAACATTGTTTTATTATTTGGGTTAATTAGGGTTAAATGAATGATTATTACTTAATTTTGTGGTTAGTTAGAGTTCGTTAATTATATATGTTTAAAAGTTGTGTATTAATTTCGTTTTGAATTAATTAATCACACTAATTAGGATGACAAAAGATCGTTCTTGGATGTATGGAAGTATCGAATCGTCGGAATTTATTGATGGCGTATTAGAATTTTGTAGTATTAGAAGGACCAATTCTGCTTTTTAGAAATCCCGTTTGTAATTATTGGTCCTAGTGACATTGCGCAATATTTTAGAGGAGAGATGCTGAACGTAGCTCCTATCCATGTCTACATGAGGTGATGCTCATTATCTTACAAGTTAGGCATTGTTGTTTAATTGTTTTAATAACCGAATTACTAACAAAATTTTCTTATTCGTGAGTTTAGTGCGGCTTACTAGCGAGGAGCTAAATTCTTGCGAACCTCCAATAAAAATTGGATGGTTTTGCCCTGAGTCGATTTCGGGTACTAAATGTGTAAATGATCCAGATGACGTCAGAGCATACGTTGAGACTGCTTTGACTAATTCCCTTGCATCTAAACACATGTTCATTCTGGCTCCATATACGGAAGAGTAAGTTTTATTTTTGAAATTGAACTTATCTTTTGATTTTTAAAGTCACCTAATCTCTAATTTGTTGATTTTAAATTTGCGTTTGTAGTTTGCATTGGATACTTTTGGTCATATGTCCTTTAACGAACACTGTGCACGTCTTCGACTCATTACAAAAACCTCAAAGCCCGCCTCGCAACACAAAATTCAAAGCGTTGTTGAATGCGTACGTAATATTAATTATTTTACCAATTTGATTTAATTAAGTGTTATATATATATATATAAATAGTATTACTTTTCCCATGCGTTTCAGCACAATGAAAAAAGTGCGTGGACAAATGGGATCCACTTCTAGAGCCACATTTCCAAAATAGAGAGCCATAAAGGTACACAAATTCGTTTTTATGCGTTTTTAAGCGTTTTTGGCACTTTTGCGCATAAAGTAGCTCAAACTTGGTTTGATTTGCGAGAAACTTGGCACACAACATTATTTGGTATATATTATTGTGTTGAAGTGGTTAGAATTGAAATAGTCATATACTAGAAATTACGTCTTAAGTTGCGATTTTATGCGTTTTTAAGCGTTTTTGACACTTTTGCGTATAAAGTAGCTCAAACTTGGTTTTTTTTGCACGAAACTTGGCACACAACACTATTTGGTATATATTATGGTGTTGAAGTGGTTAGAATTGAAAATCATAGTTATATACTAGAAATTATGTGTTAAGTTGCGATTTTAAGGGTTTTTAAGCGTTTTTGGCACTTTTGCTTATGAAGTGAGAATTCTTATTAATCACAAAACTGAATCCATATACATGAGAGACAACCTCTATTTATAGGTTTCTAGCTAGCTAACGGCTATAAACATCACGTGCTATACAATATGCCTCTTAAAACAAAATTTAAAAACCAAAACCCTTAGCTTGGGCACTGATCAGCATTGATCAGTGACTGGCCCACCTTGCGCTCGTATCCTAGTGAGCTGTGTGCACAACATTCATGGTTATTGGGCTTTGATGGCTTGGTTCATGTATGGAGATCACGTTTTCATGGTTTTTTTGGCTCCAGGTATCCTTGGTTAAGGCTCAAACCACGCGGCAAGGTAGGTTGGTCAGCGGGTAGGCTGCTGTCCTTAACTGCCCTCTTTTGTTGTTTCTTGGTTTGGTATTCTTAATTAGCTCAAACTTGGTTTGATTTGCACAAAACTTGGCACACAACATTATTTGGTATATATTATTTTGTTGAAGTGGTTAGAATTGAAAATCATAGTCATATGCTAGAAATTACGTGTTAAGTTGCGATTTTATGCGGTTTAAGCGTTTTTGGCAATTTTGCGCATAAAGTAGCTCAAACTTGGTTTCTTTTCACGAAACTTGGCACACAAAATTATTTGGTATATATTATTGTGTTGAATTGGTTAGAATTGAAAATCATTGTCGTATGCTAGAAATTACGTGTTAAGTTGCGATTTTAAGGGTTTATTAAGCGTTTTTGGCACTTTTGCGCATAAAGTAGCTCAAACTTGGTTTGATTTGCACGAAACTTGGCACACAACATTATTTGGTATATATTATTGTGTTTAAGTGGTTAGAATTGAAAATCATTGTCGTATGCTAGAAATTACGTGTTATGTTGCGATTTTAAGGATTTTTAAGCGTTTTTGGCACTTTTGCGCATAAAGTAGCTCAAACTTGGTTTGTTTTGCACGAAACTTGGCACACAACACTATTTGGTATATATTATTGTGTTGAAGTGGTTAGAATTGAAAATCATAGTCATATGCTAGAAATTACAAGTTAAGTTGCGATTTTAAAGGTTTTTAAGCGTTTTTGGCACTTTTGCGCATAAAGTAGCTCAAACTTGGTTTGTTTTGCACGAAACTTGGCACACAACACTAATTGGTATATATTATTGTTTTTAAGTGGTTAGTATTGAAAATCATAGTCATATGCTAGAAATTACGTATTAAGTGGCGATTTTATGCGTTTTTAAGCGTTTTTGGTACTAACATCTATTTTCTCTTAGTGCTTTCAACAACCTTCTAGTTCCGTTGATTGCGGCTACTATACGCTGAAGTACATGGACGATATTATAATATCCGTGAAGGATTTTGGAGTCAAAAATATAGATGCCGTAAGTATTTGTTACATTCTTAAATTATTATTATTGGTAAAATCTAATGTTTATTAATCTTTTAATTTTATTCTATATTATAGGTTTTATCCGACATTCCGAGGGAAACACGCCCTCTGAGAAGTGGAGAGATGCGCGAATTAAAAGATAAGTTTTCCGCGTATCTTGCTAATTTTTTTCCTTGATAAATTGTAATTAGTATAGATTTATTAGGACTTTAATGTATATTATATATATATTGTTGGACCTCTTGAGTTTTGATGATGACTACACTTTATTTAAGCGAACATGTTTTTAGAGATTGTGCAGGTCGATATCCGGTCGTGATAATGATCGTTGATAGTACCTATGATTTAGCTTATGGAAACGTACATGTCAAAAGGTTTCAAAAGAGGTTAGGAGAAGCATATCGCTTGGGATGTAAAATGGAGACAGCAGGTCTACTGTTCCCAAGTTGGATGTTCTAGCTAAACTGAAGTCTGGAGACAGCACACTGTTCCTGAGCTGAAAGTTGACTACGTTGACTAAAAATTCTGATTATCATATTTTAATTATTATTTTTAGTTAATGTATTTAATAAAATTAATTTGTTGCAGTAGTAATTTATTAAAATTAATTGGCAAATCGTTTTTCTTAAAAAAATGAATTAACGTCCATATTTTCCTAGATCCTTTATTTTAGGATCTATTTTTAGTAAATATTGGATTTACTAAAAATAGAATTAGTGGTTGTTGAATGAGTCTTAGCTATCTTCTTAACTGTTTTTATTCCTAAAAATTAGCAAGCAACCATTCCCACTAAGATTAACCGTTTCTATTAATAGCAAAAACGTTCCAGCCATTAATTTGGGGAACAGGAACAGCTATTGAAGAAACTGCTGCTTGAAGGGAACAGAAGACAGCGGTTATTTCTGTCTGGTTTGACTTAGTCAAATAACCGTATGGCTGCATTATCCACATTATTCCCATGATCTTTTGATAATGGAATAATGGATTGGAATATTCCTTATTCTTAGGGATTTTAGCTCTATAAATAAGAGACTCGGTTATTCATAAAAACTTGCCTTAGTATGAGCCATTAAATCATACGTAATTTTGGGAGAATTTTTACAAGAAAATTTTGTTTTTAAAATGCCAATTAATTTATAATATTTTCTTGTGCAACTCATTGATTTTATTTTTAGAGAATTTTTATCCTTTGTAAGGGTTTTTGAGAGAATTTGTAATTAGACTCGGGTGAGTCTAAGGGGGAAATTAGATAGCTTTTAATGAAGCTAGAGAAGAGATTAGCTTTGAGTAAAGCTAAGGAGAAAGCTTCTAGTGAAGCTAGTGGTGAGAATTAGCTTTTAGTGAAGCTAAGTTTGTTGCTTTGAGTGAAGCAATTTAAGAGAGAAAAGTTGGCCTAGTTGATGCGCTTCGAGTGGAGTAAGATGTTTAATGTAATTGTAACGAGTTGCCTTAAACATAGTGGAGAATTTAGAAATCCCGAGGGGTCGTGGTTTTTCCTTCTATTTAGGCCTAGAAGGTTTCCACGTAAAAATCGTTTGTCTCTTTTAATTATTTCGCTCTAAGTTTAAGCTTTATTTATTTTATTCAATTCCGCAAAAACAGGGCAAAAACGCTTAAACTAGTAACAACAACAATTCACCCCCCCTCTTGTTGCTGTTCCCGTTCCTAATTGAGTCTACAATTGGTATCAGAGCCCTGTTCCCAGTAGATCAGGAAACCCTGAGGGCAGATTCTGGTGTTCCCGAAAATGTCAATTATGAACGAGCGAATGGAAGAAGGTTATTCTACTCAAAGACCGCCCATGTTCGATGGAAAAATTCTATACATAATGGAAGAATAGGATGGAGATTTTCATCAAAGCGGAAAATTATCAAGTTTGGAGAGACATCGAAATTGGAGATTTTGAGGTAACCATTACTAACTCCAATCATGAAATTGCTCCCAAACCCAAACCGTATTTGAAAAAAGAAGATTTTCAAAAGGTAGAAATTAATGCCTTTGCCATAAAGCAGGTATGTTCTTCTAACTCATTTTTTTGTCCATCCATCCAAATTGAGTAAAAATAAATTAATAGAGTTGCTAAAGGAGACACAAATTAAACTTGAAAATTGCAATGTTCAGTGTCTCCAATTAGAAAAGGAACTCAAGGTAAGCAAAGACCATGTCTCCTATATAAACACCTTTAGATATGATGTCCAAAACAGATTTTTCGGTTTGTTGGACCTAAACATAATCCTAAAGGAAAGTATGGAGAGAATTAAAATGGAAAATGTTATTCTTAATATTGAGTTATCACAATACAAATTATTAGGCTTAAATGAAGAATTGAATGATGCATCTATTAAAGATTTATGCTATGATTTTTAAAATTTAAGTTGAATCTAGAACCTAACCGTAACAATTATGATAAACTTGAATTAATTTCAAGAGAAAAAGGGAAAATCAAAATTTCTCCCAAATAGATTTAAGATGCCAAAAGTAAAAATTCAAAAGGCCTAAATTACTTTAAGAATAACAAGAAGAAGAAAGTTTACGTTGATCTCCCTAGAGACAGAATCTGTTCCTTCGGTGGAGGAACTGGCCATCTGAAGGACCAGTGCACCAAAAGGGAACAGTACACTGTCTCCAACAGAAATTATGTCGATAACATTCTGATTAAGAAAAAAGATTCTTGTAAAATCGACAAAGAACCCAAGACAGCCTGGGTTCCTATAACTAACAATTTATTTCTTTCAGGTCCAAGTGAGGGGGAACAGCTCATGGTATCTCGACAGTGGGTGTTCCAAGCACATGACGGGTGACAAATCTAAATTTCTCTCACTTGAAGCCTATGATGGGGGAACAGTAACCTTCAGTAACAATATGAAGGGTGAGATAATCGTCAAAGGAAAGCCTATGATGGGGGAACAGTAACCTTCGGTAACAATATGAAGGGTGAGATAATCGTCAAAGGAAAGGTTGGAAGGTCATGTTCCCATGCCATTGACAATGTTTTTTTTAGTCGAGAATTTAAAACACAATCTACTAAGTATTTCTCAATTTTGCGTTAAAGGTAACTCTATGAACTTTACTTCAAAAAGGGTGCATTATTTCTAGGAATGACACAGGAGACATCATTCTTGAGGGAAACAGAAAAGGGAACACTTATGTAGTGGACCTGGACACTGTTCCCAGAAACAGTCTAACGTGTCTAAGTGTTATAGAAGACGACCCACTTCTTTGGCATAAGCGTCTAGGTCATGCTAGTTATTCATTGATTAATTCATTAAGATCTAAAGACCTAGTTAGAGGACTACCATCTATAAAATTCCTTAAAGATGAAATATGTGATCCTTGTGCCAAAGGAAAACAAGTAAGGTCATCTTTTAAACCAAAGAATGTTGTGACCACCTCAAAAACGCTTGAATTATTACACATGGATTTGTGTGGACCTATGAGAATACAAAGCCGTAGTGGCAAGAGATATGTGTTTGTTATTATTGATGATTATAGTAGATTTACATGGACTTTATTTTTAGTTAGTAAAGATGAAGCCTTTAATGAGTTTGTCTCTTTCGCTAACAAAATACAAAAATCTACCAATAATCAAATTGTTCACATAAGGTCAGATCATGGTAAAGAATTTGAAAATTCAAGCTTTATGAGTTATTGCAATGAACATGGAATAAGTCACAATTTTTCCGCCCCTAGAACACCACAACAAAATGGTGTTGTAGAAAGGAAAAATAGAACTTTAGAAGAAATGGCTAGAACTATGTTAATTGCTAGTGGTTTACCTAGAAATTTTTGGGCCGAGGCTGTTAATACTGCATGTTATATTTTAAATAGAGTATTGATAAGACCAATCACTTCTAAGACACCCTATGAACTGTTTAAAGGTGTTAAACCAAATATTGCCTATTTTCGTGTGTTTGGATGCAAATGTTTTGTACATGTTAATGGAAAACGGAATATAGGTAAATTTGATGAAAGAAGTGATGAAGCAGTATTTCTTGGCTACTCATCTCAAAGTAAGGCATATAGAGTCTATAACAAAAGAACAATGAGTGTGGAAGAATCCGTTCACATAATTTTCGATGAAACTAACTTTTTGTCAAGTGAACAGGATACAAATAATTTTAAGATAGGTCTTGCAAATTTAGAAGAAGATGATGAAGAATTGAAAGTGCGTGATCAAGAAACAGCTGGTGAACAGCCGGTTCCAGCAGAAGCAGAAAGTACTGATCAAGTTCAGGAACTGCCAGAACATCAGGAACAGCAGACTGTTCCCAATCCAGCTGTTCCCACAGATGAGCAGAACAATCCAGTAGCTGAACAGAATGTTAATCAAGCTGATGAACCAGAACATGCTACTGTTCCCACAAGAGACTTTATGCCAAAACCTTGGAGATATCAAAAATACCATCCTCTTGATTTGATTGTAAGTGACTTAAATAAAGGAACACAAACTAGATCTCAAATGAGAAACTTTTGTGCACATTTTGCGTTCCTATCATCACTTGAACCCAAAAATCACGAAGAAGCTCTAAAGGATTCCGAATGGGTTGTAGCCATGCAAGATGAATTGAACGAATTTGAAAGGAACAAGGTATGGCATTTAGAACCCAAACCGAAACACAAAAAGGTAATTGGTTTGAAATGGGTATTTCGGAACAAACTAGATGAGCATGGAATAATTGTAAGAAACAAAGCAAGGCTCGTGGTCAAAGGGTACAATCAACAAGAAGGTATTGATTATACTGAGACATTTGCTCCAGTAGCAAGGTTAGAAGCTATTAGAATTTTAATTTCTTTTGCTGCATTTATGAACTTTAAATTATATCAAATGGATGTGAAATGTGCTTTCTTGAATGGTTTTCTTGATGAAGAAGTTTTTGTTGAACAACCGCCTGGCTTTGAGAATACCTCGTGTCTTGATCATGTCTATAAGCTTGATAAAGCTCTTTATGGGTTGAAACAAGCTCCAAGGCAATGGTATGAAAGACTATCAAAGTTTTTGATTCAAAATGACTTTATTAGAGGTAAAATTGATAAAACCTTATTCTTTAAGAATAAAGGTTCCAATATATTAGTTGTTCAAATATATGTTGATGATATTATTTTTGGTGCCACAAATGAATTGCTATGTAAAGAATTTGCTAACCTTATGAGCACTGAATTTGAAATGAGCATGATGGGAGAATTAAATTTCTTTCTTGGTTTGCAAATTAAACAAACTGCTAATGGTATCTTTATTCATCAACAAAAATATATAAAAGAACTTCTTAAGAAATATGGCATGAATAATGCTAAAACCAACCATACACCCATGACTACTAATGTAAGATTAGATGAAGATACAAATGGAACAAATATTGACCAAACTATGTATAGAGGCATGATTGGATCTTTATTATATCTAACTGCTAGTAGACCCGATATTTCATTTAGTGTTGGTTTATGTGCAAGATTTCAATCTAACCCTAAAGAATCACATCTAACTGCAGTGAAACGTATTTTGAGATATCTAAAGGGAACAGATGATTTATCATTGTTTTATCCTAAAAGTGATGTTTATGATTTGAAAGGTTTTAGTGATGCAGATTATGCAGGTGATCTTGTAAATAGAAAAAGTACATCAGGTATGGTACAATTTCTTGGCTCATGTTTAGTTTCATGGAGTTCCAAGAAACAAAACACTGTTGCACTATCCACTGCCGAAGCTGAATATGTAGCAGCAGCAGCTTGCTGTTCCCAAATGCTTTGGATAAAATAACAGCTAAGAGATTTTGGTATTAAGTTTGAATGTGTTCCTATTTATTGTGATAATACCAGTGCCATATGCATTTCAAAAGATCCAGTGCATCATTCTAGAGTAAAACATATTCACATTAGGCATCATTTTCTTAAGGACAACGTCGAAAATAAAAATATTATCGTCAAGCATGTTAATACAAACGAGCAAATAGTTGATATCATGACAAAGCCGCTTCCAAGGGAACAACATGAAAAGATGAGATTAGAACTGGGCATGATTAAGTTGAATTGAAGTAAGTGATAAATGTGATCCTTAAAGACAAAATGGAAATTTGAAAAAGACGATCAACCACAAAAATCTTGATTGAAAAATCAATTATTGAAAGAATCAGGTACGCACTATTTAAAAGTATATACTGTGAGTGCTCTTATGATTGCATGTTTGATTTGATCAGATTGTAGTAGCATAAAATTTTCATTTATCTTTTATTTTCATAAAAATTTTTTCTTCATAATATTAAATATATATATTTATCCAACATATTTTTAAGAAGTGGGAGTTAAATCATCATAGTTCTTCACTAAATTCGTCTGTTTCCATTTCACATTTTGTGTTCATATGCACGAATTAAATAAGGAACTTGAATTACCTAAACACACGTCCCCTCACATGCATTTTATACTCTCTCTCAAGTCAAATCCTTCACTTCATCATCAATTGCATTTAACCCCCAAAACCGTCTTCAACCTAGTTTTTCTTTCTCTTGAACTTTCAAACCACCATGAAAACCAAGAATCAAACCCCAAAAATGGAACAACCCACACCTCTTCAAGTCATCTATCCAACACCACTCACTCCTAAAACTGAGTCTTCATCAAGAAAGCAGCAGGACACACCTAATCCTTCTGAAGTGCATGAAAGTTCGAAGCGCAAAGGAGATGCTACAGTGAGGAAATCATCCTCAAAGAGGGCAAAGGTTAATGTTAAGGTATCTGCTGAAGAGATATCAAAAGAAATGATTGTTGGCTTCGGATTGGACAAACAATGGTATGAATCAAAATTTTTTTCCTCAATTTCACGCCATATTGCAAAATCAAGCTTGGGAATCTTTAATGGGAAACTATTGCTGTAACCCAATGTATCCCAACTTAATGCGTGAGTTTGCTTTAAATTTTTCTTTTGACCATGGAGTCTGTACTAGTGAAGTAAAGGGGATCAAAATTGAATTTAATAACCTGATTTTAGGAGGATGGTTGGGTGTTCCCTCGACTGGTTTTGATAGATATGTTGTTGGGTCAAAAATTAATTTTTCTGGTATAAATGAGAAGTCAGTTTGGAAGTTTTTAGGGTTGAATGAGAAAAAGGGAAAAGTTAGTCATAATGTGCTATCACCTATGCACAAACTGTTGTACAACATAGCAAGAAGATTCATTTTGCCTCGCACATCCAAAAGAAGTGAGGTTAGTCTTAAAGATGCTACGTTAATCTACTGTCTGGCGAACCACATCAAGATTAATTTTCCTTCTTTAATGATTTGTCATTTAAATGATTGTATTTTTAAAAGGAATGTGTTAAGATATGGTGGACTGTTGACCTGGATATTTAAGAAATTGGGTGTTCCTCTTGATGGTCCAAACTATCCCATGGGTCCAAACAACAAAGTGGGTGTAAAATGTTTGAAAAATTTACGCCTAAGATTAACTGAAAATGGGACCCTTGAGAACATTTTTGAACAATCAGAGGACACCAATGAAGAAGAAGAAGTTGAAGAAAATGTTGAGGAGGAGGAAGTAAACAAGGAGGAACAGGAGGAGCCTGTTCCCTCTGCCACTGAGAAGGCAAAAGGGCATTCTAAGGAGGAAGAACAGGAGGAAAACTCTTGTAAGGGGGAAGTAGAGAAGGAACTGGTGAAGGTTGCTGTGGAGGAAGAAGAAAAGAAAAATGAGAAGGGTTCTTCACCTGGTTTGACCCCTAGGAAGAGTAGAAGGCTAGCTTCTAAAGGAAAGAAACCTGTTGTTGTTATTGATGATGACTCTACCTCATACACAACAGCATAACCAAGCCAACCTTCCTCACCTAGACCTGCCACACCGTCATACCATAAACCATTACCACCACAATCACCAATACGACCATCTTCACCACCTAAGTCACCTATACCATCACCATCACCTGTACCCCCTTCACCACATCAAGGTTTAGGTGACACTACAGTTCCCACTGACCCTCTAACCTCCATTCTCCTGAAACTCAATGATTTGCAGTCAAGCTTCCTTGTGTTTAAAGATGAAATTCGTGTCTCTATAGCCTCACTATCTGCTCAAATGGACCAAATGGAATCACGTTTAGGGGCCAAACTGGACACAGTAGAGGTGGAGACAGAATATGTTTATGATGAAGCTCCTGCAACTTAATTTCTCCTTTTTCATTCCTTCTTATTTGTTGCAACTATCACTCTCATTAAACAATCTTTTTATGTTTTTCATTTTGTACCAGCTGGGGTACTGCTTAATACACTGAATCATATTTTCTTTTTGTGCTACTTAATATCTGTTATTTTCATCATTGTTGATCATGTTTGTATTCATTGGTACTCGCTTTTAATTTTTGCATCCTTATTCTCTCTTTGACTATAACTATATGTTTAGTGCTGTGGCTTGATTGCTCCAATTCTTTTTGAATGATGTCAAAAGGGGGAATATTTAGCACAAACTTAAATAATGCTTGAGTATGCTTAGTCTGATATACATTTATTCTGTTGAACATTAGGACTGTGGCTATGCTCTATGATCTGAATGCTATATGTTTTACTACTGCATACATGCTCATACGTGCTCTGATATGAACTGGATTATATGTGATGATTTATTTGAATTAAGCTTTGATTAGTAATAACTTTAGCTCTGATATACATACTGAGATACATAATTTGATTGTTATGATTTATATGCTCTGATGATTACTTGAATGCTATGATAAAAGTTCTTACAGTGCTTTAAGTTTTGTTTGGTAAGTTTTGTTTTGTTTTAGTTCTATTTGAAATCTTAAGTTATAAACTACTTCCGATATTTTGATTATGCTTAAGTTATTTTAAATATTTCTAATTAATAGAGTAATTTGTTTTTAATGTATGCTTGATAAATTATATTGTCACGAGTTAATTTACTAAGTTAAGAAGAGTTGTTTTGATCTCTAACATACTCTTCAATATTGGTTTTACTCTATTTTGTTTAAGTTTGTTTAAAAAGTTTGTCATCATCAAAAAGGGGGAATTTGTTGGACCTCTTGAGTTTTGATGATGACTACACTTTATTTAAGCGAACATGTTTTTAGAGATTGTGCAGGTCGATATCCGGTCGTGATAATGATCGTTGATAGTACCTATGATTTAGCTTATGGAAACGTACATGTCAAAAGGTTTCAAAAGAGGTTAGGAGAAGCATATCGCTTGGGATGTAAAATGGAGACAGCAGGTCTACTGTTCCCAAGTTGGATGTTCTAGCTAAACTGAAGTCTGGAGACAGCACACTGTTCCTGAGCTGAAAGTTGACTACGTTGACTAAAAATTCTGATTATCATATTTTAATTATTATTTTTAGTTAATGTATTTAATAAAATTAATTTGTTGCAGTAGTAATTTATTAAAATTAATTGGCAAATCGTTTTTCTTAAAAAAATGAATTAACGTCCATATTTTCCTAGATCCTTTATTTTAGGATCTATTTTTAGTAAATATTGGATTTGCTAAAAATAGAATTAGTGGTTGTTGAATGAGTCTTAGCTATCTTCTTAACTGTTTTTATTCCTAAAAATTAGCAAGCAACCATTCCCACTAAGATTAACCGTTTCTATTAATAGCAAAAACGTTCCAGCCATTAATTTGGGGAACAGGAACAGCTATTGAAGAAACTGCTGCTTGAAGGGAACAGAAGACAGCGGTTATTTCTGTCTGGTTTGACTTAGTCAAATAACCGTATGGCTGCATTATCCACATTATTCCCATGATCTTTTGATAATGGAATAATGGATTGGAATATTCCTTATTCTTAGGGATTTTAGCTCTATAAATAAGAGACTCGGTTATTCATAAAAACTTGCCTTAGTATGAGCCATTAAATCATACGTAATTTTGGGAGAATTTTTACAAGAAAATTTTGTTTTTAAAATGCCAATTAATTTATAATATTTTCTTGTGCAACTCATTGATTTTATTTTTAGAGAATTTTTATCCTTTGTAAGGGTTTTTGAGAGAATTTGTAATTAGACTCGGGTGAGTCTAAGGGGGAAATTAGATAGCTTTTAATGAAGCTAGAGAAGAGATTAGCTTTGAGTAAAGCTAAGGAGAAAGCTTCTAGTGAAGCTAGTGGTGAGAATTAGCTTTTAGTGAAGCTAAGTTTGTTGCTTTGAGTGAAGCAATTTAAGAGAGAAAAGTTGGCCTAGTTGATGCGCTTCGAGTGGAGTAAGATGTTTAATGTAATTGTAACGAGTTGCCTTAAACATAGTGGAGAATTTAGAAATCCCGAGGGGTCGTGGTTTTTCCTTCTATTTAGGCCTAGAAGGTTTCCACGTAAAAATCGTTTGTCTCTTTTAATTATTTCGCTCTAAGTTTAAGCTTTATTTATTTTATTCAATTCCGCAAAAACAGGGCAAAAACGCTTAAACTAGTAACAACAACAATTCACCCCCCCTCTTGTTGCTGTTCCCGTTCCTAATTGAGTCTACATATATATATATATATATATATATATATATATATATATATATATATATATATATATATATATATATATATATATATATATATATATATATATATATATATATATATATATATATATATATATATATATATATATATATATATATATATATATATATATATATATATATATATATATATATATATATATATATATATATATATATATATTAAATTATATATACGATCGAGAGTTTATTATTACAAAGAAATTATTGGTGATTATTTGTGATTATCATTGGATTAATCATTGTTATTACATTGTAAATTATTATTGGATTATTATTAGAATAAAACAAAAAAAGAAAAAAAAAATACCAAGTATTTGCTGCGGTCCACACAAAACCGCAGCAAATAAGGAGGAGTATTTGTTGCGGTTTTGGTGCTAACCGCAGCAAATACTCCTCCTTATTTGCTGCGGTTTTGTGTTGACCGCAGCAAATAATGTCTATTTTTGCTGCGGTTTTCAACCGCATCATTTAAAATAGACCATTTGCTGTTATCACTATCGCTTGGGGCCAAAACCGCAGCAAATAATGGCTAAAAAACCGCACCAAATGAGGTTTTTTCCACAAGTGCACAACACTATTTGGTATATATTGTTGTGTTGAAATGGTTAGAATTGAAAATAAAACAGTCATATGCTTGAAATTACGTGCTAAGTTTCATTTTTAAGGTTTTTTAACCTTTTTTGGCACTTTCTCGCTTAAAGTAGTTTAAACTTGGTTTGTTTGGCATGAAACTTGGCACACAACAGTATTTGGTATATATTATTGTGTTGAAATGGTTAGAATTGAAAATTATAGTCATATGCTTGAAATTACGTGCTAAGTTGCGTTTTTAAGGTTTTGTTAAGCGTTTTTGGCACTTTCTCGCATAACAAACTTGGTTTGTTTGGCATGAAACTTGGCAAACATTACTATTTGGTATATATTATTTTGTTGGAATGGTTAGAGTTGAAAACAATAGTCATATGTTTGAAATTACGTGCTAAGTTTCTTTTTTGTCTTTTTAAGCTTTATTGGCACTTTCTCGCTTAAAGCAATTCAAACTATGTTTGTTTGGCATGAAACTTGGCACACAATACTATTTGGTATATATTGTTGTTTTGAAATGGTTACAATTGAAAAAAAGTCATATGCTTGAAATTACATGCTAAGTTCCGTTTTTAAAGTTTTTTAAGCTTTTTTTTGCCTTTCTCGCATAAAGTAGTTCAAACTTAGTTTTTTTGGCATGAAACTTGGCACACAACACTATTTAGTATAGGTTATTGTGTTGAGATGGATAGAATTGAAAACAATAGTCATATGCTTGAAATTACGTGCTAAGTTTTGTTTTTAAGGTTTTTTTACGCTTTTTTGGCACTTTCTCGCTTAAAGTAGTTTAAACTTGGTTTGTTTGGCATGAAACTTGGCACACAACACTATTTGTTATATATTATTTTTTTTTGAAATGGTTAGAATTAAAAAGGGTAGTCATATGCTTGAAATTACGTGCTAAGTTGTGTTTTTAAGGTTTTTTAAGCGTTTTTGGCACTTTCTCGCATAACAAACTTAGTTTGTTTGGCATGAAACTTGGCAAACATTACTATTTGTTACTGTGTTGGAATGGTTAGAATTGAAAACAATAGTCATATGTTTGAAATTACGTGCTAAGTTTCTTTTTGTCTTTTTAAGCTTTTTCGGCACTTTCTCGCTTAAAGCAATTCAAACTATGTTTGTTTGGCATGAAACTTGGCACACAATACTATTTGGTATATATTGTTGTTTTGAAATGGTTACAATTGAAAAAAAGTCATATGCTTGAAATTACATGCTAAGTTCCGTTTTTAAAGTTTTTTAAGCTTTTTTTTTGCCTTTCTCGCATAAAGTAGTTCAAACTTAGTTTTTTTGGCATGAAACTTGGCACACAACACCATTTAGTATAGGTTATTGTGTTGAAATGGATAGAATTGAAAACAATAGTCATATGCTTGAAATTACGAGCTAAGTGTCGTTTTTAAGGTTTTTTTAAGCTTTTTTGGCACTTTCTCGCTTAAAGTAGTTTAAACTTGGTTTGTTTGGCATGAAACTTGGCACAAAACACTATTTGGTATATGTTATTGTGTTGAAATGGTTAGAATTGAAAATTATAGTCATATGCTTGAAATTACGTGCTAAGTTGCGTTTTTAAGGTTTTTTAAGTGTTTTTGGGACTTTCTCGCATAACAAACATGGTTTGTTTGGCATGAAACTTGGCAAACATTACTATTTGGTATATATTATTGTGTTGGAATGGTTAGAATTGAAAACAATAGTCATATGTTTGAAATTACGTGCTAAGTTTCTTTTTTGTCTTTTTAAGCTTTTTTGGCACTTTCTCACTTAAAGCAATTCAAACTATGTTTGTTTTGCATGAAACTTGGCACAAAATACTATTTGGTATATATTGTTGTTTTGAAATGGTTACAATTGAAAAAAAGTCATATGCTTGAAATTACGTGCTAAGTTCCGTTTTTAAAGTTTTTTAAGCTTTTTTTTTCCTTTCTCGCATAAAGTAGTTCAAACTTAGTTTTTTTGGCATGAAACTTGGCACACAACACCATTTAGTATAGGTTATTGTGTTGAGATGGATTGAATTGAAAACAATAGTCATATGCTTGAAATTACGTGCTAAGTTTCGTTTTTAAGGTTTTTTTACGCTTTTTTGGCACTTTCTCGCTTAAAGTAGTTTAAACTTGGTTTGTTTGGCATGAAACTTGGCACACAACACTATTTGTTATATATTATTTTTTTTTAAAATGGTTAGAATTAAAAAGGGTAGTCATATGCTTGAAATTACGTGCTAAGTTGTGTTTTTAAGGTTTTTTAAGCGTTTTTGGCACTTTCTCGCATAACAAACTTGGTTTGTTTGGCATGAAAATTGGCAAACATTACTATTTGTTACTGTGTTGGAATGGTTAGAATTGAAAACAATAGTCATATGTTTGAAATTACGTGCTAAGTTTCTTTTTGTCTTTTTAAGCTTTTTTGGCACTTTCTCGCTTAAAGCAATTCAAACTATGTTTGTTTGGCATGAAACTTGGCACACAATACTATTTGGTATATATTGTTGTTTTGAAATGGTAACAATTGAAAAAAAGTCATATGCTTGAAATTACATGCTAAGTTCCGTTTTTAAAGTTTTTTAAGCTTTTTTTTTGCCTTTCTCGCATAAAGTAGTTCAAACTTAGTTTTTTTGGCATGAAACTTGGCACACAACACCATTTAGTATAGGTTATTGTGTTGAAATTGATAGAATTGAAAACAATAGTCATATGCTTGAAATTACGAGCTAAGTGTCGTTTTTAAGGTTTTTTTAAGCTTTTTTGGCACTTTCTCGCTTAAAGTAGTTTAAACTTGGTTTGTTTGGCATGAAACTTGGCACACAACACTATTTGGTATATATTATTGTGTTGAAATGCTTAGAATTTAAAATTATAGTCATATGCTTGAAATTACGTGCTAAGTTGCGTTTTTAAGGTTTTTTAAGCGTTTTTGGGACTTTCTCGCATAACAAACATGGTTTGTTTGGCATGAAACTTGGCAAACATTACTATTTGGTATATATTATTGTGTTGGAATGGTTAGAATTGAAAACAATAGTCATATGTTTGAAATTACGTGCTAAGTTTCTTTTTGTCTTTTTAAGCTTTTTCGGCACTTTCTCGCTTAAAGCAATTCAAACTATGTTTGTTTGGCATGAAACTTGGCACACAATACTATTTGGTATATATTGTTGTTTTGAAATGGTTACAATTGAAAAAAAGTCATATGCTTGAAATTACATGCTAAGTTCCGTTTTTAAAGTTTTTTAAGCTTTTTTTTTTGCCTTTCTCGCATAAAGTAGTTCAAACTTAGTTTTTTTGGCATGAAACTTGGCACACAACACCATTTAGTATAGGTTATTGTGTTGAAATGGATTGAATTGAAAACAATAGTCATATGCTTGAAATTACGTGCTAAGTTCCGTTTTTAAAGTTTTTTAAGCTTTTTTTTTCCTTTCTCGCATAAAGTAGTTCAAACTTAGTTTGTTTGGCATGAAACTTGGCACACAACACCATTTAGTATAGGTTATTGTGTTGAGATGGATTGAATTGAAAACAATAGTCATATGCTTGAAATTACGTGCTATGTTTCGTTTTTAAGGTTTTTTTACGCTTTTTTGGCACTTTCTCGCTTAAAGTAGTTTAAACTTGGTTTGTTTGGCATGAAACTTGGCACACAACACTATTTGTTATATATTATTTTTTTTTAAAATGGTTAGAATTAAAAAGGGTAGTCATATGCTTGAAATTACGTGCTAAGTTGTGTTTTTAAGGTTTTTTAAGCGTT
>NC_080052.1:5531778-5677145 GCF_026212465.1 Amaranthus tricolor | reverse complement strand
AGCTTTTTTTTTTGCCTTTCTCGCATAAAGTAGTTCAAACTTAGTTTTTTTGGCATGAAACTTGGCACACAACACCATTTAGTATAGGTTATTGTGTTGAAATTGATAGAATTGAAAACAATAGTCATATGCTTGAAATTACGAGCTAAGTGTCGTTTTTATAGGTTTTTTTTAAGCTTTTTTGGCACTTTCTCGCTTAAAGTAGTTTAAACTTGGTTTGTTTGGCATGAAACTTGGCACACAACACTATTTGGTATATATTATTGTGTTGAAATGCTTAGAATTTAAAATTATAGTCATATGCTTGAAATTACGTGCTAAGTTGCGTTTTTAAGGTTTTTTAAGCGTTTTTGGGACTTTCTCGCATAACAAACATGGTTTGTTTGGCATGAAACTTGGCAAACATTACTATTTGGTATATATTATTGTGTTGGAATGGTTAGAATTGAAAACAATAGTCATATGTTTGAAATTACGTGCTAAGTTTCTTTTTGTCTTTTTAAGCTTTTTCGGCACTTTCTCGCTTAAAGCAATTCAAACTATGTTTGTTTGGCATGAAACTTGGCACACAATACTATTTGGTATATATTGTTGTTTTGAAATGGTTACAATTGAAAAAAAGTCATATGCTTGAAATTACATGCTAAGTTCCGTTTTTTAAAGTTTTTTAAGCTTTTTTTTTGCCTTTCTCGCATAAAGTAGTTCAAACTTAGTTTTTTTGGCATGAAACTTGGCACACAACACCATTTAGTATAGGTTATTGTGTTGAAATTGATAGAATTGAAAACAATAGTCATATGCTTGAAATTACGAGCTAAGTGTCGTTTTTAAGGTTTTTTTTAAGCTTTTTTGGCACTTTCTCGCTTAAAGTAGTTTAAACTTGGTTGTTTGGCATGAAACTTGGCACACAACACTATTTGGTATATATTATTGTGTTGAAATGCTTAGAATTTAAAATTATAGTCATATGCTTGAAATTACGTGCTAAGTTGCGTTTTTTAAGGTTTTTTAAGCGTTTTTTGGGTCTTTCTCGCATAACAAACATGGTTTGTTTGGCATGAAACTTGGCAAACATTACTATTTGGTATATATTATTGTGTTGGAATGGTTAGAATTGAAAACAATAGTCATATGTTTGAAATTACGTGCTAAGTTTCTTTTTGTCTTTGAAGCTTTTTCGGCACTTTCTCGCTTAAAGCAATTCAAACTATGTTTGTTTGGCATGAAACTTGGCACACAATACTATTTGGTATATATTGTTGTTTTGAAATGGTTACAATTGAAAAAAAGTCATATGCTTGAAATTACATGCTAAGTTCCGTTTTTAAAGTTTTTTAAGCTTTTTTTTTGCCTTTCTCGCATAAAGTAGTTCAAACTTAGTTTTTTGGCATGAAAACTTGGCACACAACACCATTTAGTATAGGTTATTGTGTTGAAATGGATAGAATTGAAAACAATAGTCATATGCTTGAAATTACGTGCTAAGTTTCGTTTTTAAGGTTTTTTTACGCTTTTTGGCACTTTCTCGCTTAAAGTAGTTTAAACTTGGTTTGTTTGGCATGAAACTTGGCACACAACACTATTTGTTATATATTATTTTTTTTTGAAATGGTTAGAATTAAAAAGGGTAGTCATATGCTTGAAATTACGTGCTAAGTTGTGTTTTTAAGGTTTTTTTAAGCGTTTTTGGCACTTTCTCGCATAACAAACTTGGTTTGTTTGGCATGAAACTTGGCAAACATTACTATTTGTTACTGTGTTGGAATGGTTAGAATTGAAAACAATAGTCATATGTTTGAAATTACGTGCTAAGTTTCTTTTTGTCTTTTTAAGCTTTTTTGGCACTTTCTCGCTTAAAGCAATTCAAACTATGTTTGTTTGGCATGAAACTTGGCACACAATACTATTTGGTATATATTGTTGTTTTGAAATGGTAACAATTGAAAAAAAGTCATATGCTTGAAATTACATGCTAAGTTCCGTTTTTAAAGTTTTTTAAGCTTTTTTTTGCCTTTCTCGCATAAAGTAGTTCAAACTTAGTTTTTTTGGCATGAAACTTGGCACACAACACCATTTAGTATAGGTTATTGTGTTGAAATTGATAGAATTGAAAACAATAGTCATATGCTTGAAATTACGAGCTAAGTGTCGTTTTTAAGGTTTTTTTAAGCTTTTTTGGCACTTTCTCGCTTAAAGTAGTTTTAAACTTGGTTTGTTTGGCATGAAACTTGGCACACAACACTATTTGGTATATATTATTGTGTTGAAATGGTTAGAATTGAAAATTATAGTCATATGCTTGAAATTACGTGCTAAGTTGCGTTTTTAAGGTTTTTTAAGCGTTTTTGAGACTTTCTCGCATAACAAACATGGTTTGTTTGGCATGAAAACTTGGCAAACATTACTATTTGGTATATATTATTGTGTTGGAATGGTTAGAATTGAAAACAATACTCATATGTTTGAAATTACGTGCTAAGTTTCTTTTTTGTCTTTTTAAGCTTTTTTGGCACTTTCTCACTTAAAGCAATTCAAACTATGTTTGTTTTGCATGAAACTTGGCACAAAATACTATTTGGTATATATTGTTGTTTTGAAATGGTTACAATTGAAAAAAAGTCATATGCTTGAAATTACGTGCTAAGTTCCGTTTTAAAGTTTTTTAAGCTTTTTTTTCCTTTCTCGCATAAAGTAGTTCAAACTTAGTTTTTTTGGCATGAAACTTGGCACACAACACCATTTAGTATAGGTTATTGTGTTGAGATGGATTGAATTGAAAACAATAGTCATATGCTTGAAATTACGTGCTAAGTTTCGTTTTTAAGGTTTTTTTACGCTTTTTTGGCACTTTCTCGCTTAAAGTAGTTTAAACTTGGTTTGTTTGGCATGAAACTTGGCACACAACACTATTTGTTATATATTATTTTTTTTTGAAATGGTTAGAATTAAAAAGGGTAGTCATATGCTTGAAATTACGTGCTAAGTTGTGTTTTTAAGGTTTTTTAAGCGTTTTTGGCACTTTCTCGCATAACAAACTTGGTTTGTTTGGCATGAAACTTGGCAAACATTACTATTTGTTACTGTGTTGGAATGGTTAGAATTGAAAACAATAATCATATGTTTGAAATTACGTGCTAAGTTTTTTTTTGTCTTTTTAAGCTTTTTTGGCACTTTCTCGCTTAAAGCAATTCAAACTATGTTTGTTTGGCATGAAACTTGGCACACAATACTATTTGGTATATATTGTTGTTTTGAAATGGTTACAATTGAAAAAAAGTCATATGCTTGAAATTACATGCTAAGTTCCGTTTTTAAAGTTTTTTAAGCTTTTTTTTTTGCCTTTCTCGCATAAAGTAGTTCAAACTTAGTTTTTTTGGCATGAAACTTGGCACACAACACCATTTAGTATAGGTTATTGTGTTGAAATTGATAGAATTGAAAACAATAGTCATATGCTTGAAATTACGAGCTAAGTGTCGTTTTTAAGGTTTTTTTAAGCTTTTTTGGCACTTTCTCGCTTAAAGTAGTTTAAACTTGGTTTGTTTGGCATGAAACTTGGCACACAACACTATTTGGTATATTATTGTGTTGAAATGCTTAGAATTTAAAATTATAGTCATATGCTTGAAATTACGTGCTAAGTTGCGTTTTTAAGGTTTTTTAAGCGTTTTTGGGTCTTTCTCGCATAACAAACATGGTTTGTTTGGCATGAAACTTGGCAAACATTACTATTTGGTATATATTATTGTGTTGGAATGGTTAGAATTGAAAACAATAGTCATATGTTTGAAATTACGTGCTAAGTTTCTTTTTGTCTTTTAAGCTTTTTCGGCACTTTCTCGCTTAAAGCAATTCAAACTATGTTTGTTTGGCATGAAACTTGGCACACAATACTATTTGGTATATATTGTTGTTTTGAAATGGTTACAATTGAAAAAAAGTCATATGCTTGAAATTACATGCTAAGTTTCCGTTTTTAAAGTTTTTTAAGCTTTTTTTTTGCCTTTCTCGCATAAAGTAGTTCAAACTTAGTTTTTTTGGCATGAAACTTGGCACACAACACCATTTAGTATAGGTTATTGTGTTGAAATGGATAGAATTGAAAACAATAGTCATATGCTTGAAATTACGTGCTAAGTTTCGTTTTTAAGGTTTTTTTACGCTTTTTTGGCACTTTCTCGCTTAAAGTAGTTTAAACTTGGTTTGTTTGGCATGAAACTTGGCACACAACACTATTTGTTATATATTATTTTTTTTTTGAAATGGTTAGAATTAAAAAGGGTAGTCATATGCTTGAAATTACGTGCTAAGTTGTGTTTTTAAGGTTTTTTAAGCGTTTTTGGCACTTTCTCGCATAACAAACTTGGTTTGTTTGGCATGAAACTTGGCAAACATTACTATTTGTTACTGTGTTGGAATGGTTAGAATTGAAAACAATAGTCATATGTTTGAAATTACGTGCTAAGTTTCTTTTTGTCTTTTTAAGCTTTTTTGGCACTTTCTCGCTTAAAGCAATTCAAACTATGTTTATTTGGCATGAAACTTGGCACACAATACTATTTGGTATATATTGTTGTTTTGAAATGGTAACAATTGAAAAAAAGTCATATGCTTGAAATTACATGCTAAGTTCCGTTTTTAAAGTTTTTTAAGCTTTTTTTTGCCTTTCTCGCATAAAGTAGTTCAAACTTAGTTTTTTTGGCATGAAACTTGGCACACAACACCATTTAGTATAGGTTATTGTGTTGAAATTGATAGAATTGAAAACAATAGTCATATGCTTGAAATTACGAGCTAAGTGTCGTTTTTAAGGTTTTTTTAAGCTTTTTTGGCACTTTCTCGCTTAAAGTAGTTTAAACTTGGTTTGTTTGGCATGAAACTTGGCACACAACACTATTTGGTATATATTATTGTGTTGAAATGGTTAGAATTGAAAATTATAGTCATATGCTTGAAATTACGTGCTAAGTTGCGTTTTTAAGGTTTTTTAAGCGTTTTTGAGACTTTCTCGCATAACAAACATGGTTTGTTTGGCATGAAACTTGGCAAACATTACTATTTGGTATATATTATTGTGTTGGAATGGTTAGAATTGAAAACAATACTCATATGTTTGAAATTACGTGCTAAGTTTCTTTTTTGTCTTTTTAAGCTTTTTTGGCACTTTCTCACTTAAAGCAATTCAAACTATGTTTGTTTTGCATGAAACTTGGCACAAAATACTATTTGGTATATATTGTTGTTTTGAAATGGTTACAATTGAAAAAAAGTCATATGCTTGAAATTACGTGCTAAGTTCCGTTTTTAAAGTTTTTTAAGCTTTTTTTTTCCTTTCTCGCATAAAGTAGTTCAAACTTAGTTTTTTTGGCATGAAACTTGGCACACAACACCATTTAGTATAGGTTATTGTGTTGAGATGGATTGAATTGAAAACAATAGTCATATGCTTGAAATTACGTGCTAAGTTTCGTTTTTAAGGTTTTTTTACGCTTTTTTGGCACTTTCTCGCTTAAAGTAGTTTAAACTTGGTTTGTTTGGCATGAAACTTGGCACACAACACTATTTGTTATATATTATTTTTTTTTGAAATGGTTAGAATTAAAAAGGGTAGTCATATGCTTGAAATTACGTGCTAAGTTGTGTTTTTAAGGTTTTTTAAGCGTTTTTGGCACTTTCTCGCATAACAAACTTGGTTTGTTTGGCATGAAACTTGGCACACAACACCATTTAGTATAGGTTATTGTGTTGAAATTGATAGAATTGAAAACAATAGTCATATGCTTGAAATTACGAGCTAAGTGTCGTTTTTAAGGTTTTTTTAAGCTTTTTTGGCACTTTCTCGCTTAAAGTAGTTTAAACTTGGTTTGTTTGGCATGAAACTTGGCACACAACACTATTTGGTATATATTATTGTGTTGAAATGCTTAGAATTTAAAATTATAGTCATATGCTTGAAATTACGTGCTAAGTTGCGTTTTTAAGGTTTTTTAAGCGTTTTTGGGTCTTTCTCGCATAACAAACATGGTTTGTTTGGCATGAAACTTGGCAAACATTACTATTTGGTATATATTATTGTGTTGGAATGGTTAGAATTGAAAACAATAGTCATATGTTTGAAATTACGTGCTAAGTTTCTTTTTGTCTTTTTAAGCTTTTTCGGCACTTTCTCGCTTAAAGCAATTCAAACTATGTTTGTTTGGCATGAAACTTGGCACACAATACTATTTGGTATATATTGTTGTTTTGAAATGGTTACAATTGAAAAAAAGTCATATGCTTGAAATTACATGCTAAGTTCCGTTTTTAAAGTTTTTTAAGCTTTTTTTTTTGCCTTTCTCGCATAAAGTAGTTCAAACTTAGTTTTTTTGGCATGAAACTTGGCACACAACACCATTTAGTATAGGTTATTGTGTTGAAATGGATAGAATTGAAAACAATAGTCATATGCTTGAAATTACGTGCTAAGTTTCGTTTTTAAGGTTTTTTTACGCTTTTTTGGCACTTTCTCGCTTAAAGTAGTTTAAACTTGGTTTGTTTGGCATGAAACTTGGCACACAACACTATTTGTTATATATTATTTTTTTTTGAAATGGTTAGAATTAAAAAGGGTAGTCATATGCTTGAAATTACGTGCTAAGTTGTGTTTTTAAGGTTTTTTAAGCGTTTTTGGCACTTTCTCGCATAACAAACTTGGTTTGTTTGGCATGAAACTTGGCAAACATTACTATTTGTTACTGTGTTGGAATGGTTAGAATTGAAAACAATAATCATATGTTTGAAATTACGTGCTAAGTTTTTTTTTGTCTTTTTAAGCTTTTTTGGCACTTTCTCGCTTAAAGCAATTCAAACTATGTTTGTTTGGCATGAAACTTGGCACACAATACTATTTGGTATATATTGTTGTTTTGAAATGGTTACAATTGAAAAAAAGTCATATGCTTGAAATTACATGCTAAGTTCCGTTTTTAAAGTTTTTTAAGCTTTTTTTTTGCCTTTCTCGCATAAAGTAGTTCAAACTTAGTTTTTTTGGCATGAAACTTGGCACACAACACCATTTAGTATAGGTTATTGTGTTGAAATTGATAGAATTGAAAACAATAGTCATATGCTTGAAATTACGAGCTAAGTGTCGTTTTTAAGGTTTTTTTAAGCTTTTTTGGCACTTTCTCGCTTAAAGTAGTTTAAACTTGGTTTGTTTGGCATGAAACTTGGCACACAACACTATTTGGTATATATTATTGTGTTGAAATGGTTAGAATTGAAAATTATAGTCATATGCTTGAAATTACGTGCTAAGTTGCGTTTTTAAGGTTTTTTAAGCGTTTTTGAGACTTTCTCGCATAACAAACATGGTTTGTTTGGCATGAAACTTGGCAAACATTACTATTTGGTATATATTATTGTGTTGGAATGGTTAGAATTGAAAACAATACTCATATGTTTGAAATTACGTGCTAAGTTTCTTTTTTGTCTTTTTAAGCTTTTTTGGCAGTTTCTCACTTAAAGCAATTCAAACTATGTTTGTTTTGCATGAAACTTGGCACAAAATACTATTTGGTATATATTGTTGTTTTGAAATGGTTACAATTGAAAAAAAGTCATATGCTTGAAATTACGTGCTAAGTTCCGTTTTTAAAGTTTTTTAAGCTTTTTTTTCCTTTCTCGCATAAAGTAGTTCAAACTTAGTTTTTTTGGCATGAAACTTGGCACACAACACCATTTAGTATAGGTTATTGTGTTGAGATGGATTGAATTGAAAACAATAGTCATATGCTTGAAATTACGTGCTAAGTTTCGTTTTTAAGGTTTTTTTTACGCTTTTTTGGCACTTTCTCGCTTAAAGTAGTTTAAACTTGGTTTGTTTGGCATGAAACTTGGCACACAACACTATTTGTTATATATTATTTTTTTTTGAAATGGTTAGAATTAAAAAGGGTAGTCATATGCTTGAAATTACGTGCTAAGTTGTGTTTTAAGGTTTTTTAAGCGTTTTTGGCACTTTCTCGCATAACAAACTTGGTTTGTTTGGCATGAAACTTGGCAAACATTACTATTTGTTACTGTGTTGGAATGGTTAGAATTGAAAACAATAATCATATGTTTGAAATTACGTGCTATGTTTTTTTTTGTCTTTTTAAGCTTTTTTGGCACTTTCTCGCTTAAAGCAATTCAAACTATGTTTGTTTGGCATGAAACTTGGCACACAATACTATTTGGTATATATTGTTGTTTTGAAATGGTTACAATTGAAAAAAAGTCATATGCTTGAAATTACATGCTAAGTTCCGTTTTTAAAGTTTTTTAAGCTTTTTTTTTGCCTTTCTCGCATAAAGTAGTTCAAACTTAGTTTTTTTGGCATGAAACTTGGCACACAACACCATTTAGTATAGGTTATTGTGTTGAAATTGATAGAATTGAAAACAATAGTCATATGCTTGAAATTACGAGCTAAGTGTCGTTTTTAAGGTTTTTTTTAAGCTTTTTTGGCACTTTCTCGCTTAAAGTAGTTTAAACTTGGTTTGTTTGGCATGAAACTTGGCACACAACACTATTTGGCATATATTATTGTGTTGAAATGGTTAGAATTGAAAATTATAGTCATATGCTTGAAATTACGTGCTAAGTTGCGTTTTTAAGGTTTTTTAAGCGTTTTTGGGACTTTCTCGCATAACAAACATGGTTTGTTTGGCATGAAACTTGGCAAACATTACTATTTGGTATATATTATTGTGTTGGAATGGTTAGAATTGAAAACAATAGTCATATGTTTGAAATTACGTGCTAAGTTTCTTTTTTGTCTTTTTAAGCTTTTTTGGCACTTTCTCACTTAAAGCAATTCAAACTATGTTTGTTTTGCATGAAACTTGGCACAAAATACTATTTGGTATATATTGTTGTTTTGAAATGGTTACAATTGAAAAAAAGTCATATGCTTGAAATTACGTGCTAAGTTCCTTTTTAAAGTTTTTTAAGCTTTTTTTTTCCTTTCTCGCATAAAGTAGTTCAAACTTAGTTTTTTTGGCATGAAACTTGGCACACAACACCATTTAGTATAGGTTATTGTGTTGAGATGGATTGAATTGAAAACAATAGTCATATGCTTGAAATTACGTGCTAAGTTTCGTTTTTAAGGTTTTTTTTACGCTTTTTTGGCACTTTCTCGCTTAAAGTAGTTTAAACTTGGTTTGTTTGGCATGAAACTTGGCACACAACACTATTTGTTATATATTATTTTTTTTTGAAATGGTTAGAATTAAAAAGGGTAGTCATATGCTTGAAATTACGTGCTAAGTTGTGTTTTTAAGGTTTTTTAAGCGTTTTTGGCACTTTCTCGCATAACAAACTTGGTTTGTTTGGCATGAAACTTGGCAAACATTACTATTTGTTACTGTGTTGGAATGGTTAGAATTGAAAACAATAATCATATGTTTGAAATTACGTGCTAAGTTTTTTTTTGTCTTTTTAAGCTTTTTTGGCACTTTCTCGCTTAAAGCAATTCAAACTATGTTTGTTTGGCATGAAACTTGGCACACAATACTATTTGGTATATATTGTTGTTTTGAAATGGTTACAATTGAAAAAAAGTCATATGCTTGAAATTACATGCTAAGTTCCGTTTTTAAAGTTTTTTAAGCTTTTTTTTTTGCCTTTCTCGCATAAAGTAGTTCAAACTTAGTTTTTTTGGCATGAAACTTGGCACACAACACCATTTAGTATAGGTTATTGTGTTGAAATGGATAGAATTGAAAACAATAGTCATATGCTTGAAATTACGTGCTAAGTTTCGTTTTTAAGGTTTTTTTACGCTTTTTTGGCACTTTCTCGCTTAAAGTAGTTTAAACTTGGTTTGTTTGGCATGAAACTTGGCACACAACACTATTTGTCATATATTATTTTTTTTTTGAAATGGTTAGAATTAAAAAGGGTAGTCATATGCTTGAAATTACGTGCTAAGTTGTGTTTTTAAGGTTTTTTAAGCGTTTTTGGCACTTTCTCGCATAACAAACTTGGTTTGTTTGGCATGAAACTTGGCAAACATTACTATTTGTTACTGTGTTGGAATGGTTAGAATTGAAAACAATAGTCATATGTTTGAAATTACGTGCTAAGTTTTTTTTTGTCTTTTTAAGCTTTTTTGGCACTTTCTCGCTTAAAGCAATTCAAACTATGTTTGTTTGGCATGAAACTTGGCACACAATACTATTTGGTATATATTGTTGTTTTGAAATGGTTACAATTGAAAAAAAGTCATATGCTATAAATTACATGCTAAGTTCCGTTTTTAAAGTTTTTTAAGCTTTTTTTTTGCCTTTCTCGCATAAAGTAGTTCAAACTTAGTTTTTTTGGCATGAAACTTGGCACACAACACCATTTAGTATAGGTTATTGTGTTGAAATTGATAGAATTGAAAACAATAGTCATATGCTTGAAATTACGAGCTAAGTGTCGTTTTTAAGGTTTTTTAAAGCTTTTTTGGCACTTTCTCGCTTAAAGTAGTTTAAACTTGGTTTGTTTGGCATGAAACTTGGCACACAACACTATTTGGTATATATTATTGTGTTGAAATGGTTAGAATTGAAAATTATAGTCATATGCTTGAAATTACGTGCTAAGTTGCGTTTTTAAGGTTTTTTAAGCGTTTTTGGGACTTTCTCGCATAACAAACATGGTTTGTTTGGCATGAAACTTGGCAAACATTACTATTTGGTATATATTATTGTGTTGGAATGGTTAGAATTGAAAACAATAGTCATATGTTTGAAATTACGTGCTAAGTTTCTTTTTGTCTTTTTAAGCTTTTTCGGCACTTTCTCGCTTAAAGCAATTCAAACTATGTTTGTTTGGCATGAAACTTGGCACACAATACTATTTGGTATATATTGTTGTTTTGAAATGGTTACAATTGAAAAAAAGTCATATGCTTGAAATTACGTGCTAAGTTCCGTTTTTAAAGTTTTTTAAGCTTTTTTTTTTGCCTTTCTCGCATAAAGTAGTTCAAACTTAGTTTTTTTGGCATGAAACTTGGCACACAACACCATTTAGTATAGGTTATTGTGTTGAAATGGATAGAATTGAAAACAATAGTCATATGCTTGAAATTACGTGCTAAGTTTCGTTTTTAAGGTTTTTTTACTCTTTTTTGGCACTTTCTCGCTTAAAGTAGTTTAAACTTGGTTTGTTTGGCATGAAACTTGGCACACAACACTATTTGTTATATATTATTTTTTTTTTTGAAATGGTTAGAATTAAAAAGGGTAGTCATATGCTTGAAATTACGTGCTAAGTTGTGTTTTTAAGGTTTTTTAAGCGTTTTTGGCACTTTCTCGCATAACAAACTTGGTTTGTTTGGCATGAAACTTGGCAAACATTACTATTTGTTACTGTGTTGGAATGGTTAGAATTGAAAACAATAGTCATATGTTTGAAATTACGTGCTAAGTTTCTTTTTGTCTTTTTAAGCTTTTTTGGCACTTTCTCGCTTAAAGCAATTCAAACTATGTTTGTTTGGCATGAAACTTGGCACACAATACTATTTGGTATATATTGTTGTTTTGAAATGGTAACAATTGTAAAAAAGTCATATGCTTGAAATTACATGCTAAGTTCCGTTTTTAAAGTTTTTTAAGCTTTTTTTTGCCTTTCTCGCATAAAGTAGTTCAAACTTAGTTTTTTTGGCATGAAACTTGGCACACAACACCATTTAGTATAGGTTATTGTGTTGAAATTGATAGAATTGAAAACAATAGTCATATGCTTGAAATTATGAGCTAAGTGTCGTTTTTAAGGTTTTTTTAAGCTTTTTTGGCACTTTCTCGCTTAAAGTAGTTTAAACTTGGTTTGTTTGGCATGAAACTTGGCACACAACACTATTTGGTATATATTATTGTGTTGAAATGGTTAGAATTGAAAATTATAGTCATATGCTTGAAATTACGTGCTAAGTTGTGTTTTTAAGGTTTTTTAAGCGTTTTTGGCACTTTCTCGCAAAACAAACTTGGTTTGTTTGGCATGAAACTTGGCAAACATTACTATTTGTTACTGTGTTGGAATGGTTAGAATTGAAAACAATAGTCATATGTTTGAAATTACGTGCTAAGTTTCTTTTTGTCTTTTTAAGCTTTTTTGGCACTTTCTCGCTTAAAGCAATTCAAACTATGTTTGTTTGGCATGAAACTTGGCACACAATACTATTTGGTATATATTGTTGTTTTGAAATGGTTACAATTGAAAAAAAGTCATATGCTTGAATTTACATGCTAAGTTCCGTTTTTAAAGTTTTTTAAGCTTTTTTTTGCCTTTCTCGCATAAAGTAGTTCAAACTTAGTTTTTTTGGCATGAAACTTGGCACACAACACCATTTAGTATAGGTTATTGTGTTGAGATGGATAGAATTGAAAACAATAGTCATATGCTTGAAATTACGTGCTAAGTTTCGTTTTTAAGGTTTTTTTAAGCTTTTTTGGCACTTTCTCGCTTAAAGTAGTTTAAACTTGGTTTGTTTGGCATGAAACTTGGCACACAACACTATTTGGTATATATTATTGTGTTGAAATGGTTAGAATTGAAAATTATAGTCATATGCTTGAAATTACGTGCTAAGTTGCGTTTTTAAGGTTTTTTAAGCGTTTTTGAGACTTTCTCGCATAACAAACATGGTTTGTTTGGCATGAAACTTGGCAAACATTACTATTTGGTATATATTATTGTGTTGGAATGGTTAGAATTGAAAACAATACTCATATGTTTGAAATTACGTGCTAAGTTTCTTTTTTGTCTTTTTAAGCTTTTTTGGCACTTTCTCACTTAAAGCAATTCAAACTATGTTTGTTTTGCATGAAACTTGGCACAAAATACTATTTGGTATATATTGTTGTTTTGAAATGGTTACAATTGAAAAAAAGTCATATGCTTGAAATTACGTGCTAAGTTCCGTTTTTAAAGTTTTTTAAGCTTTTTTTTTCCTTTCTCGCATAAAGTAGTTCAAACTTAGTTTTTTTGGCATGAAACTTGGCACACAACACCATTTAGTATAGGTTATTGTGTTGAGATGGATTGAATTGAAAACAATAGTCATATGCTTGAAATTACGTGCTAAGTTTCGTTTTTAAGGTTTTTTTTACGCTTTTTTGGCACTTTCTCGCTTAAAGTATTTTAAACTTGGTTTGTTTGGCATGAAACTTGGCACACAACACTATTTGTTATATATTATTTTTTTTTGAAATGGTTAGAATTAAAAAGGGTAGTCATATGCTTGAAATTACGTGCTAAGTTGTGTTTTTAAGGTTTTTTAAGCGTTTTTGGCACTTTCTCGCATAACAAACTTGGTTTGTTTGGCATGAAACTTGGCAAACATTACTATTTGTTACTGTGTTGGAATGGTTAGAATTGAAAACAATAGTCATATGTTTGAAATTACGTGCTAAGTTTCTTTTTGTCTTTTTAAGCTTTTTTGGCACTTTCTCGCTTAAAGCAATTCAAACTATGTTTGTTTGGCATGAAACTTGGCACACAATACTATTTGGTATATATTGTTGTTTTGAAATGGTTACAATTGAAAAAAAGTCATATGCTTGAAATTACATGCTAAGTTCCGTTTTTAAAGTTTTTTAAGCTTTTTTTTTTGCCTTTCTCGCATAAAGTAGTTCAAACTTAGTTTTTTTGGCATGAAACTTGGCACACAACACCATTTAGTATAGGTTATTGTGTTGAAATGGATAGAATTGAAAACAATAGTCATATGCTTGAAATTACGAGCTAAGTGTCGTTTTTAAGGTTTTTTTAAGCTTTTTTGGCACTTTCTCGCTTAAAGTAGTTTAAACTTGGTTTGTTTGGCATGAAACTTGGCACAAAACACTATTTGGTATATATTATTGTGTTGAAATGGTTAGAATTGAAAATTATAGTCATATGCTTGAAATTACGTGCTAAGTTGCGTTTTTAAGGTTTTTTAAGCGTTTTTGGGACTTTCTCGCATAACAAACATGGTTTGTTTGGCATGAAACTTGGCAAACATTACTATTTGGTATATATTATTGTGTTGGAATGGTTAGAATTGAAAACAATAGTCATATGTTTGAAATTACGTGCTAAGTTTCTTTTTTGTCTTTTTAAGCTTTTTTGGCACTTTCTCACTTAAAGCAATTCAAACAATGTTTGTTTTGCATGAAACTTGGCACAAAATACTATTTGGTATATATTGTTGTTTTGAAATGGTTACAATTGAAAAAAAGTCATATGCTTGAAATTACGTGCTAAGTTCCGTTTTTAAAGTTTTTTAAGCTTTTTTTTTCCTTTCTCGCATAAAGTAGTTCAAACTTAGTTTTTTTGGCATGAAACTTGGCACACAACACCATTTAGTATAGGTTATTGTGTTGAGATGGATTGAATTGAAAACAATAGTCATATGCTTGAAATTACGTGCTAAGTTTCGTTTTTAAGGTTTTTTTACGCTTTTTTGGCACTTTCTCGCTTAAAGTAGTTTAAACTTGGTTTGTTTGGCATGAAACTTGGCACACAACACTATTTGTTATATATTATTTTTTTTAAAATGGTTAGAATTAAAAAGGGTAGTCATATGCTTGAAATTACGTGCTAAGTTGTGTTTTTAAGGTTTTTTAAGCGTTTTTGGCACTTTCTCGCAAAACAAACTTGGTTTGTTTGGCATGAAACTTGGCAAACATTACTATTTGTTACTGTGTTGGAATGGTTAGAATTGAAAACAATAGTCATATGTTTGAAATTACGTGCTAAGTTTCTTTTTGTCTTTTTAAGCTTTTTTGGCACTTTCTCGCTTAAAGCAATTCAAACTATGTTTGTTTGGCATGAAACTTGGCACACAATACTATTTGGTATATATTGTTGTTTTGAAATGGTTACAATTGAAAAAAAGTCATATGCTTGAATTTACATGCTAAGTTCCGTTTTTAAAGTTTTTTAAGCTTTTTTTTGCCTTTCTCGCATAAAGTAGTTCAAACTTAGTTTTTTTGGCATGAAACTTGGCACACAACACCATTTAGTATAGGTTATTGTGTTGAGATGGATAGAATTGAAAACAATAGTCATATGCTTGAAATTACGTGCTAAGTTTCGTTTTTAAGGTTTTTTTAAGCTTTTTTGGCACTTTCTCGCTTAAAGTAGTTTAAACTTGGTTTGTTTGGCATGAAACTTGGCACACAACACTATTTGGTATATATTATTGTGTTGAAATGGATAGAATTGAAAACAATAGTCATATGCTTGAAATTACGAGCTAAGTGTCGTTTTTAAGGTTTTTTTAAGCTTTTTTGGCACTTTCTCGCTTAAAGTAGTTTAAACTTGGTTTGTTTGGCATGAAACTTGGCACAAAACACTATTTGGTATATATTATTGTGTTGAAATGGTTAGAATTGAAAATTATAGTCATATGCTTGAAATTACGTGCTAAGTTGCGTTTTTAAGGTTTTTTAAGCGTTTTTGGGACTTTCTCGCATAACAAACATGGTTTGTTTGGCATGAAACTTGGCAAACATTACTATTTGGTATATATTATTGTGTTGGAATGGTTAGAATTGAAAACAATAGTCATATGTTTGAAATTACGTGCTAAGTTTCTTTTTTGTCTTTTTAAGCTTTTTTGGCACTTTCTCACTTAAAGCAATTCAAACAATGTTTGTTTTGCATGAAACTTGGCACAAAATACTATTTGGTATATATTGTTGTTTTGAAATGGTTACAATTGAAAAAAAGTCATATGCTTGAAATTACGTGCTAAGTTCCGTTTTTAAAGTTTTTTAAGCTTTTTTTTTCCTTTCTCGCATAAAGTAGTTCAAACTTAGTTTTTTTGGCATGAAACTTGGCACACAACACCATTTAGTATAGGTTATTGTGTTGAGATGGATTGAATTGAAAACAATAGTCATATGCTTGAAATTACGTGCTAAGTTTCGTTTTTAAGGTTTTTTTACGCTTTTTTGGCACTTTCTCGCTTAAAGTAGTTTAAACTTGGTTTGTTTGGCATGAAACTTGGCACACAACACTATTTGTTATATATTATTTTTTTTTGAAATGGTTAGAATTAAAAAGGGTAGTCATATGCTTGAAATTACGTGCTAAGTTGTGTTTTTAAGGTTTTTTAAGCGTTTTTGGCACTTTCTCGCATAACAAACTTGGTTTGTTTGGCATGAAACTTGGCAAACATTACTATTTGTTACTGTGTTGGAATGGTTAGAATTGAAAACAATAGTCATATGTTTGAAATTACGTGCTAAGTTTCTTTTTGTCTTTTTAAGCTTTTTTGGCACTTTCTCGCTTAAAGCAATTCAAACTATGTTTGTTTGGCATGAAACTTGGCACACAATACTATTTGGTATATATTGTTGTTTTGAAATGGTTACAATTGAAAAAAAGTCATATGCTTGAAATTACATGCTAAGTTCCGTTTTTAAAGTTTTTTAAGCTTTTTTTTTGCCTTTCTCGCATAAAGTAGTTCAAACTTAGTTTTTTTGGCATGAAACTTGGCACACAACACCATTTAGTATAGGTTATTGTGTTGAAATGGATAGAATTGAAAACAATAGTCATATGCTTGAAATTACGAGCTAAGTGTCGTTTTTAAGGTTTTTTTAAGCTTTTTTGGCACTTTCTCGCTTAAAGTAGTTTAAACTTGGTTTGTTTGGCATGAAACTTGGCACAAAACACTATTTGGTATATATTATTGTGTTGAAATGGTTAGAATTGAAAATTATAGTCATATGCTTGAAATTACGTGCTAAATTGCGTTTTTAAGGTTTTTTAAGCGTTTTTGGCACTTTCTCGCATAACAAACATGGTTTGTTTGGCATGAAACTTGGCAAACATTACTATTTGGTATATATTATTGTGTTGGAATGGTTAGAATTGAAAACAATAGTCATATGTTTGAAATTACGTGCTAAGTTTCTTTTTTGTCTTTTTAAGCTTTTTTGGCACTTTCTCACTTAAAGCAATTCAAACAATGTTTGTTTTGCATGAAACTTGACACAAAATACTATTTGGTATATATTGTTGTTTTGAAATGGTTACAATTGAAAAAAAGTCATATGCTTGAAATTACGTGCTAAGTTCCGTTTGTAAAGTTTTTTAAGCTTTTTTTTTCCTTTCTCGCATAAAGTAGTTCAAACTTAGTTTTTTTGGCATGAAACTTGGCACACAACACCATTTAGTATAGGTTATTGTGTTGAGATGGATTGAATTGAAAACAATAGTCATATGCTTGAAATTACGTGCTAAGTTTCGTTTTTAAGGTTTTTTTACGCTTTTTTGGCACTTTCTCGCTTAAAGTAGTTTAAACTTGGTTTGTTTAGCATGAAACTTGGCACACAACACTATTTGTTATATATTATTTTTTTTTGAAATGGTTAGAATTAAAAAGGGTAGTCATATGCTTGAAATTACGTGCTAAGTTGTGTTTTTAAGGTTTTTTAAGCGTTTTTGGCACTTTCTCGCATAACAAACTTGGTTTGTTTGGCATTAAACTTGGCAAACATTACTATTTGTTACTGTGTTGGAATGGTTAGAATTGAAAACAATAGTCATATGTTTGAAATTACGTGCTAAGTTTCTTTTTGTCTTTTTAAGCTTTTTTGGCACTTTCTCGCTTAAAGCAATTCAAACTATGTTTGTTTGGCATGAAACTTGGCACACAATACTATTTGGTATATATTGTTGTTTTGAAATGGTTACAATTGAAAAAAAGTCATATGCTTGAAATTACATGCTAAGTTCCGTTTTTAAAGTTTTTTAAGCTTTTTTTTTGCCTTTCTCGCATAAAGTAGTTCAAACATAGTTTTTTTGGCATGAAACTTGGCACACAACACCATTTAGTATAGGTTATTGTGTTGAAATGGATAGAATTGAAAACAATAGTCATATGCTTGAAATTACGAGCTAAGTGTCGTTTTTAAAGTTTTTTTAAGCTTTTTTGGCACTTTCTCTCTTAAAGTAGTTTAAACTTGGTTTGTTTGGCATGAAACTTGGCACACAATACTATTTGGTATATATTATTGTGTTGAAATTGTTAGAATTGAAAATTATAATCATATGCTTGAAATTACGTGCTAAGTTGCGTTTTTAAGGTTTTTTAAGCGTTTTTGGGACTTTCTCGCATAACAAACATGGTTTGTTTGGCATGAAACTTGGCAAACATTACTATTTGGTATATATTATTGTGTTGGAATGTTTAGAATTGAAAACAATAGTCATATGTTTGAAATTACGTGCTAAGTTTCTTTTTTGTCTTTTTAAGCTTTTTTGGCACTTTCTCACTTAAAGCAATTCAAACTATGTTTGTTTTGCATGAAACTTGGCACAAAATACTATTTGGTATATATTGTTGTTTTGAAATGGTTACAATTGAAAAAAAGTCATATGCTTGAAATTACGTGCTAAGTTCCGTTTTTAAAGTTTTTTAAGCTTTTTTTTTCCTTTCTCGCATAAAGTAGTTCAAACTTAGTTTTTTTGGCATGAAACTTGGCACACAACACCATTTAGTATAGGTTATTGTGTTGAGATGGATTTAATTGAAAACAATAGTCATATGCTTGAAATTACGTGCTAAGTTTCGTTTTTAAGGTTTTTTTACGCTTTTTTGGCACTTTCTCGCTTAAAGTAGTTTAAACTTGGTTTGTTTGGCATGAAACTTGGCACACAACACTATTTGTTATACATTATTTTTTTTTGAAATGGTTAGAATTAAAAAGGGTAGTCATATGCTTGAAATTACGTGCTAAGTTGTGTTTTTAAAGTTTTTTAAGCGTTTTTGGCACTTTCTCGCATAACAAACTTGGTTTGTTTGGCATGAAACTTGGCAAACATTACTATTTGTTACTGTGTTGGAATGGTTAGAATTGAAAACAATAGTCATATGTTTGAAATTACGTGCTAAGTTTCTTTTTGTCTTTTTAAGCTTTTTTGGCACTTTCTCGCTTAAAGCAATTCAAACTATGTTTGTTTGGCATGAAACTTGGCACACAATACTATTTGGTATATATTGTTGTTTTGAAATGGTTACAATTGAAAAAAAGTCATATGCTTGAATTTACATGCTAAGTTCCGTTTTTAAAGTTTTTTAAGCTTTTTTTTGCCTTTCTCGCATAAAGTAGTTCAAACTTAGTTTTTTTGGCATGAAACTTGGCACACAACACCATTTAGTATAGGTTATTGTGTTGAGATGGATAGAATTGAAAACAATAGTCATATGCTTGAAATTACGTGCTAAGTTTCGTTTTTAAGGTTTTTTTAAGCTTTTTTGGCACTTTCTCGCTTAAAGTAGTTTAAACTTGGTTTGTTTGGCATGAAACTTGGCACACAACACTATTTGGTATATATTATTGTGTTGAAATGGTTAGAATTGAAAATTATAGTCATATGCTTGAAATTACGTGCTAAGTTGCGTTTTTAAGGTTTTTTAAGCGTTTTTGGGACTTTCTCGCATAACAAACATGGTTTGTTTGGCATGAAACTTGGCAAACATTACTATTCGGTATATATTATTGTGTTGGAATGGTTAGAATTGAAAACAATAGTCATATGTTTGAAATTACGTGCTAAGTTTCTTTTTTGTCTTTTTAAGCTTTTTTGGCACTTTCTCACTTAAAGCAATTCAAACTATGTTTGTTTTGCATGAAACTTGGCACAAAATACTATTTGGTATATATTGTTGTTTTGAAATGGTTACAATTGAAAAAAAGTCATATGCTTGAAATTACGTGCTAAGTTCCGTTTTTAAAAATTTTTAAGCTTTTTTTTTCCTTTCTCGCATAAAGTAGTTCAAACTTAGTTTTTTTGGCATGAAACTTGGCACACAACACCATTTAGTATAGGTTATTGTGTTGAGATGGATTGAATTGAAAACAATAGTCATATGCTTGAAATTACGTGCTAAGTTTCGTTTTTAAGGTTTTTTTACGCTTTTTTGGCACTTTCTCGCTTAAAGTAGTTTAAACTTGGTTTGTTTGGCATGAAACTTGGCACACAACACTATTTGTTATACATTATTTTTTTTTGAAATGGTTAGAATTAAAAAGGGTAGTCATATGCTTGAAATTACGTGATAAGTTGTGTTTTTAAGGTTTTTTAAGCGTTTTTGGCACTTTCTCGCATAACAAACTTGGTTTGTTTGGCATGAAACTTGGCAAACATTACTATTTGTTACTGTGTTGGAATGGTTAGAATTGAAAACAATAGTCATATGTTTGAAATTACGTGCTAAGTTTCTTTTTGTCTTTTTAAGCTTTTTTGGCACTTTCTCGCTTAAAGCAATTCAAACTATGTTTGTTTGGCATGAAACTTGGCACACAATACTATTTGGTATATATTGTTGTTTTGAAATGGTTACAATTGAAAAAAAGTCATATGCTTGAAATTACATGCTAAGTTCCGTTTTTAAAGTTTTTTAAGCTTTTTTTTTGCCTTTCTCGCATAAAGTAGTTCAAACTTAGTTTTTTTGGCATGAAACTTGGCACACAACACCATTTAGTATAGGTTATTGTGTTGAGATGGATAGAATTGAAAACAATAGTCATATGCTTGAAATTACGAGCTAAGTGTCGTTTTTAAGGTTTTTTTAAGCTTTTTTCGCACTTTCTCGCTTAAAGTAGTTTAAACTTGGTTTGTTTGGCATGAAACTTGGCACAAAACACTATTTGGTATATATTATTGTGTTGAAATGGTTAGAATTGAAAATTATAGTCATATGCTTGAAATTACGTGCTAAGTTGCGTTTTTAAGGTTTTTTAAGCGTTTTTGGGACTTTCTCGCATAACAAACATGGTTTGTTTGGCATGAAACTTGGCAAACATTACTATTTGGTATATATTATTGTGTTGGAATGGTTAGAATTGAAAACAATAGTCATATGTTTGAAATTACGTGCTAAGTTTCTTTTTTGTCTTTTTAAGCTTTTTTGGCACTTTCTCACTTAAAGCAATTCAAACAATGTTTGTTTTGCATGAAACTTGGCACAAAATACTATTTGGTATATATTGTTGTTTTGAAATGGTTACAATTGAAAAAAAGTCATATGCTTGAAATTACGTGCTAAGTTCCGTTTTTAAAGTTTTTTAAGCTTTTTTTTTCCTTTCTCGCATAAAGTAGTTCAAACTTAGTTTTTTTGGCATGAAACTTGGCACACAACACCATTTAGTATAGGTTATTGTGTTGAGATGGATTGAATTGAAAACAATAGTCATATGCTTGAAATTACGTGCTAAGTTTCGTTTTTAATGTTTTTTTACGCTTTTTTGGCACTTTCTCGCTTAAAGTAGTTTAAACTTGGTTTGTTTGGCATGAAACTTGGCACACAACACTATTTGTTATACATTATTTTTTTTTGAAATGGTTAGAATTAAAAAGGGTAGTCATATGCTTGAAATTACGTGCTAAGTTGTGTTTTTAAGGTTTTTTAAGCGTTTTTGGCACTTTCTCGCATAACAAACTTGGTTTGTTTGGCATGAAACTTGGCAAACATTACTATTTGTTACTGTGTTGGAATGGTTAGAATTGAAAACAATAGTCATATGTTTGAAATTACGTGCTAAGTTTCTTTTTGTCTTTTTAAGCTTTTTTGGCACTTTCTCGCTTAAAGCAATTCAAACTATGTTTGTTTGGCATGAAACTTGGCACACAATACTATTTGGTATATATTGTTGTTTTGAAATGGTTACAATTGAAAAAAAGTCATATGCTTGAATTTACATGCTAAGTTCCGTTTTTAAAGTTTTTTAAGCTTTTTTTTGCCTTTCTCGCATAAAGTAGTTCAAACTTAGTTTTTTTGGCATGAAACTTGGCACACAACACCATTTAGTATAGGTTATTGTGTTGAGATGGATAGAATTGAAAACAATAGTCATATGCTTGAAATTACGTGCTAAGTTTCGTTTTTAAGGTTTTTTTAAGCTTTTTTGGCACTTTCTCGCTTAAAGTAGTTTAAACTTGGTTTGTTTGGCATGAAACTTGGCACACAACACTATTTGGTATATATTATTGTGTTGAAATGGTTAGAATTGAAAATTATAGTCATATGCTTGAAATTACGTGCTAAGTTGCGTTTTTAAGGTTTTTTAAGCGTTTTTGGGACTTTCTCGCATAACAAACATGGTTTGTTTGGCATGAAACTTGGCAAACATTACTATTCGGTATATATTATTGTGTTGGAATGGTTAGAATTGAAAACAATAGTCATATGTTTGAAATTACGTGCTAAGTTTCTTTTTTGTCTTTTTAAGCTTTTTTGGCACTTTCTCACTTAAAGCAATTCAAACTATGTTTGTTTTGCATGAAACTTGGCACAAAATACTATTTGGTATATATTGTTGTTTTGAAATGGTTACAATTGAAAAAAAGTCATATGCTTGAAATTACGTGCTAAGTTCCGTTTTTAAAAATTTTTAAGCTTTTTTTTTCCTTTCTCGCATAAAGTAGTTCAAACTTAGTTTTTTTGGCATGAAACTTGGCACACAACACCATTTAGTATAGGTTATTGTGTTGAGATGGATTGAATTGAAAACAATAGTCATATGCTTGAAATTACGTGCTAAGTTTCGTTTTTAAGGTTTTTTTACGCTTTTTTGGCACTTTCTCGCTTAAAGTAGTTTAAACTTGGTTTGTTTGGCATGAAACTTGGCACACAACACTATTTGTTATACATTATTTTTTTTTGAAATGGTTAGAATTAAAAAGGGTAGTCATATGCTTGAAATTACGTGATAAGTTGTGTTTTTAAGGTTTTTTAAGCGTTTTTGGCACTTTCTCGCATAACAAACTTGGTTTGTTTGGCATGAAACTTGGCAAACATTACTATTTGTTACTGTGTTGGAATGGTTAGAATTGAAAACAATAGTCATATGTTTGAAATTACGTGCTAAGTTTCTTTTTGTCTTTTTAAGCTTTTTTGGCACTTTCTCGCTTAAAGCAATTCAAACTATGTTTGTTTGGCATGAAACTTGGCACACAATACTATTTGGTATATATTGTTGTTTTGAAATGGTTACAATTGAAAAAAAGTCATATGCTTGAAATTACATGCTAAGTTCCGTTTTTAAAGTTTTTTAAGCTTTTTTTTTGCCTTTCTCGCATAAAGTAGTTCAAACTTAGTTTTTTTGGCATGAAACTTGGCACACAACACCATTTAGTATAGGTTATTGTGTTGAGATGGATAGAATTGAAAACAATAGTCATATGCTTGAAATTACGAGCTAAGTGTCGTTTTTAAGGTTTTTTTAAGCTTTTTTCGCACTTTCTCGCTTAAAGTAGTTTAAACTTGGTTTGTTTGGCATGAAACTTGGCACAAAACACTATTTGGTATATATTATTGTGTTGAAATGGTTAGAATTGAAAATTATAGTCATATGCTTGAAATTACGTGCTAAGTTGCGTTTTTAAGGTTTTTTAAGCGTTTTTGGGACTTTCTCGCATAACAAACATGGTTTGTTTGGCATGAAACTTGGCAAACATTACTATTTGGTATATATTATTGTGTTGGAATGGTTAGAATTGAAAACAATAGTCATATGTTTGAAATTACGTGCTAAGTTTCTTTTTTGTCTTTTTAAGCTTTTTTGGCACTTTCTCACTTAAAGCAATTCAAACAATGTTTGTTTTGCATGAAACTTGGCACAAAATACTATTTGGTATATATTGTTGTTTTGAAATGGTTACAATTGAAAAAAAGTCATATGCTTGAAATTACGTGCTAAGTTCCGTTTTTAAAGTTTTTTAAGCTTTTTTTTTCCTTTCTCGCATAAAGTAGTTCAAACTTAGTTTTTTTGGCATGAAACTTGGCACACAACACCATTTAGTATAGGTTATTGTGTTGAGATGGATTGAATTGAAAACAATAGTCATATGCTTGAAATTACGTGCTAAGTTTCGTTTTTAAGTTTTTTTTACGCTTTTTTGGCACTTTCTCGCTTAAAGTAGTTTAAACTTGGTTTGTTTGGCATGAAACTTGGCACACAACACTATTTGTTATATATTATTTTTTTTTGAAATGGTTAGAATTAAAAAGGGTAGTCATATGCTTGAAATTACGTGCTAAGTTGTGTTTTTAAGGTTTTTTAAGCGTTTTTGGCACTTTCTCGCATAACAAACTTGGTTTGTTTGGCATGAAACTTGGAAAACATTACTATTTGTTACTGTGTTGGAATGGTTAGAATTGAAAACAATAGTCATATGTTTGAAATTACGTGCTAAGTTTCTTTTTGTCTTTTTAAGCTTTTTTGGCACTTTCTCGCTTAAAGCAATTCAAACTATGTTTGTTTGGCATGAAACTTGGCACACAATACTATTTGGTATATATTGTTGTTTTAAAATGGTTACAATTGAAAATAAGTCATATGCTTGAAATTACATGCTAAGTTCCGTTTTTAAAGTTTTTTAAGCTTTTTTTTTGCCTTTCTCGCATAAAGTAGTTCAAACTTAGTTTTTTTGGCATGAAACTTGGCACACAACACCATTTAGTATAGGTTATTGTGTTGAAATGGATAGAATTGAAAACAATAGTCATATGCTTGAAATTACGAGCTAAGTGTCGTTTTTAAGGTTTTTTTAAGCTTTTTTGGCACTTTCTCGCTTAAAGTAGTTTAAACTTGGTTTGTTTGGCATGAAACTTGGCACAAAACACTATTTGGTATATATTATTGTGTTGAAATGGTTAGAATTGAAAATTATAGTCATATGCTTGAAATTACGTGCTAAATTGCGTTTTTAAGGTTTTTTAAGCGTTTTTGGCACTTTCTCGCATAACAAACATGGTTTGTTTGGCATGAAACTTGGCAAACATTACTATTTGGTATATATTATTGTGTTGGAATGGTTAGAATTGAAAACAATAGTCATATGTTTGAAATTACGTGCTAAGTTTCTTTTTTGTCTTTTTAAGCTTTTTTGGCACTTTCTCACTTAAAGCAATTCAAACAATGTTTGTTTTGCATGAAACTTGACACAAAATACAATTTGGTATATATTGTTGTTTTGAAATGGTTACAATTGAAAAAAAGTCATATGCTTGAAATTACGTGCTAAGTTCCGTTTTTAAAGTTTTTTAAGCTTTTTTTTTCCTTTCTCGCATAAAGTAGTTCAAACTTAGTTTTTTTGGCATGAAACTTGGCACACAACACCATTTAGTATAGGTTATTGTGTTGAGATGGATTGAATTGAAAACAATAGTCATATGCTTGAAATTACGTGCTAAGTTTCGTTTTTAAGGTTTTTTTACGCTTTTTTGGCACTTTCTCGCTTAAAGTAGTTTAAACTTGGTTTGTTTGGCATGAAACTTGGCACACAACACTATTTGTTATATATTATTTTTTTTTGAAATGGTTAGAATTAAAAAGGGTAGTCATATGCTTGAAATTACGTGCTAAGTTGTGTTTTTAAGGTTTTTTAAGCGTTTTTGGCACTTTCTCGCATAACAAACTTGGTTTGTTTGGCATGAAACTTGGCAAACATTACTATTTGTTACTGTGTTGGAATGGTTAGAATTGAAAACAATAGTCATATGTTTGAAATTACGTGCTAAGTTTCTTTTTGTCTTTTTAAGCTTTTTTGGCACTTTCTCGCTTAAAGCAATTCAAACTATGTTTGTTTGGCATGAAACTTGGCACACAATACTATTTGGTATATATTGTTGTTTTGAAATGGTTACAATTGAAAAAAAGTCATATGCTTGAAATTACATGCTAAGTTCCGTTTTTAAAGTTTTTTAAGCTTTTTTTTTGCCTTTCTCGCATAAAGTAGTTCAAACATAGTTTTTTTGGCATGAAACTTGGCACACAACACCATTTAGTATAGGTTATTGTGTTGAAATGGATAGAATTGAAAACAATAGTCATATGCTTGAAATTACGAGCTAAGTGTCGTTTTTAAGGTTTTTTTAAGCTTTTTTGGCACTTTCTCTCTTAAAGTAGTTTAAACTTGGTTTGTTTGGCATGAAACTTGGCACACAATACTATTTGGTATATATTATTGTGTTGAAATTGTTAGAATTGAAAATTATAATCATATGCTTGAAATTACGTGCTAAGTTGCGTTTTTAAGGTTTTTTAAGCGTTTTTGGGACTTTCTCGCATAACAAACATGGTTTGTTTGGCATGAAACTTGGCAAACATTACTATTTGGTATATATTATTGTGTTGGAATGTTTAGAATTGAAAACAATAGTCATATGTTTGAAATTACGTGCTAAGTTTCTTTTTTGTCTTTTTAAGCTTTTTTGGCACTTTCTCACTTAAAGCAATTCAAACTATGTTTGTTTTGCATGAAACTTGGCACAAAATACTATTTGGTATATATTGTTGTTTTGAAATGGTTACAATTGAAAAAAAGTCATATGCTTGAAATTACGTGCTAAGTTCCGTTTTTAAAGTTTTTTAAGCTTTTTTTTTCCTTTCTCGCATAAAGTAGTTCAAACTTAGTTTTTTTGGCATGAAACTTGGCACACAACACCATTTAGTATAGGTTATTGTGTTGAGATGGATTTAATTGAAAACAATAGTCATATGCTTGAAATTACGTGCTAAGTTTCGTTTTTAAGGTTTTTTTACGCTTTTTTGACACTTTCTCGCTTAAAGTAGTTTAAACTTGGTTTGTTTGGCATGAAACTTGGCACACAACACTATTTGTTATACATTATTTTTTTTGAAATGGTTAGAATTAAAAAGGGTAGTCATATGCTTGAAATTACGTGCTAAGTTGTGTTTTTAAGGTTTTTTAAGCGTTTTTGGCACTTTCTCGCATAACAAACTTGGTTTGTTTGGCATGAAACTTGGCAAACATTACTATTTGTTACTGTGTTGGAATGGTTAGAATTGAAAACAATAGTCATATGTTTGAAATTACGTGCTAAGTTTCTTTTTGTCTTTTTAAGCTTTTTTGGCACTTTCTCGCTTAAAGCAATTCAAACTATGTTTGTTTGGCATGAAACTTGGCACACAATACTATTTGGTATATATTGTTGTTTTGAAATGGTTACAATTGAAAAAAAGTCATATGCTTGAATTTACATGCTAAGTTCCGTTTTTAAAGTTTTTTAAGCTTTTTTTTGCCTTTCTCGCATAAAGTAGTTCAAACTTAGTTTTTTTGGCATGAAACTTGGCACACAACACCATTTAGTATAGGTTATTGTGTTGAGATGGATAGAATTGAAAACAATAGTCATATGCTTGAAATTACGTGCTAAGTTTCGTTTTTAAGGTTTTTTTAAGCTTTTTTGGCACTTTCTCGCTTAAAGTAGTTTAAACTTGGTTTGTTTGGCATGAAACTTGGCACACAACACTATTTGGTATATATTATTGTGTTGAAATGGTTAGAATTGAAAATTATAGTCATATGCTTGAAATTACGTGCTAAGTTGCGTTTTTAAGGTTTTTTAAGCGTTTTTGGGACTTTCTCGCATAACAAACATGGTTTGTTTGGCATGAAACTTGGCAAACATTACTATTCGGTATATATTATTGTGTTGGAATGGTTAGAATTGAAAACAATAGTCATATGTTTGAAATTACGTGCTAAGTTTCTTTTTTGTCTTTTTAAGCTTTTTTGGCACTTTCTCACTTAAAGCAATTCAAACTATGTTTGTTTTGCATGAAACTTGGCACAAAATACTATTTGGTATATATTGTTGTTTTGAAATGGTTACAATTGAAAAAAAGTCATATGCTTGAAATTACGTGCTAAGTTCCGTTTTTAAAAATTTTTAAGCTTTTTTTTTCCTTTCTCGCATAAAGTAGTTCAAACTTAGTTTTTTTGGCATGAAACTTGGCACACAACACCATTTAGTATAGGTTATTGTGTTGAGATGGATTGAATTGAAAACAATAGTCATATGCTTGAAATTACGTGCTAAGTTTCGTTTTTAAGGTTTTTTTACGCTTTTTTGGCACTTTCTCGCTTAAAGTAGTTTAAACTTGGTTTGTTTGGCATGAAACTTGGCACACAACACTATTTGTTATATATTATTTTTTTTTGAAATGGTTAGAATTAAAAAGGGTAGTCATATGCTTGAAATTACGTGATAAGTTGTGTTTTTAAGGTTTTTTAAGCGTTTTTGGCACTTTCTCGCATAACAAACTTGGTTTGTTTGGCATGAAACTTGGCAAACATTACTATTTGTTACTGTGTTGGAATGGTTAGAATTGAAAACAATAGTCATATGTTTGAAATTACGTGCTAAGTTTCTTTTTGTCTTTTTAAGCTTTTTTGGCACTTTCTCGCTTAAAGCAATTCAAACTATGTTTGTTTGGCATGAAACTTGGCACACAATACTATTTGGTATATATTGTTGTTTTGAAATGGTTACAATTGAAAAAAAGTCATATGCTTGAAATTACATGCTAAGTTCCGTTTTTAAAGTTTTTTAAGCTTTTTTTTTGCCTTTCTCGCATAAAGTAGTTCAAACTTAGTTTTTTTGGCATGAAACTTGGCACACAACACCATTTAGTATAGGTTATTGTGTTGAGATGGATAGAATTGAAAACAATAGTCATATGCTTGAAATTACGAGCTAAGTGTCGTTTTTAAGGTTTTTTTAAGCTTTTTTCGCACTTTCTCGCTTAAAGTAGTTTAAACTTGGTTTGTTTGGCATGAAACTTGGCACACAATACTATTTGGTATATATTATTGTGTTGAAATGGTTAGAATTGAAAATTATAGTCATATGCTTGAAATTACGTGCTAAGCTGCGTTTTTAAGGTTTTTTAAGCGTTTTTGGCACTTTCTCGCATAACGAACATGGTTTGTTTGGCATGAAACTTGGCAAACATTACTATTTGGTATATATTATTGTGTTGGAATGTTTAGAATTGAAAACAATAGTCATATGTTTGAAATTACGTGCTAAGTTTCTTTTTGTCTTTTTAAGCTTTTTTGGCACTTTCTCGCTTAAAGCAATTCAAACTATGTTTGTTTGGCATGAAACTTGGCACACAATACTATTTGGTATATATTGTTGTTTTGAAATGGTTACAATTGAAAAAAAGTCATATGCTTGAAATTACGTGCTAAGTTCCGTTTTTAAAGTTTTTTAAGCTTTTTTTTTCCTTTCTCGCATAAAGTAGTTCAAACTTAGTTTTTTTGGCATGAAACTTGGCACACAACACCATTTAGTATAGGTTATTGTGTTGAGATGGATTGAATTGAAAACAATAGTGATATGCTTGAAATTACGTGCTAAGTTTCTTTTTAAGGTTTTTTTACGCTTTTTTGGCACTTTCTCGCTTAAAGTAGTTTAAACTTGGTTTGTTTGGCATGAAACTTGGCACACAACACTATTTGTTATATATTATTTTTTTTTGAAATGGTTAGAATTAAAAAGGGTAGTCATATGCTTGAAATTACGTGCTAAGTTGTGTTTTTAAGGTTTTTTAAGCGTTTTTGGCACTTTCTCGCATAACAAACTTGGTTTGTTTGGCATGAAACTTGGCAAACATTACTATTTGTTACTGTGTTGGAATGGTTAGAATTGAAAACAATAGTCATATGTTTGAAATTACGTGCTAAGTTTCTTTTTGTCTTTTTAAGCTTTTTTGGCACTTTCTCGCTTAAAGCAATTCAAACTATGTTTGTTTGGCATGAAACTTGGCACACAATACTATTTGGTATATATTGTTGTTTTGAAATGGTTACAATTGAAAAAAAGTCATATGCTTGAAATTACATGCTAAGTTCCGTTTTTAAAGTTTTTTAAGCTTTTTTTTTGCCTTTCTCGCATAAAGTAGTTCAAACTTAGTTTTTTTGGCATGAAACTTGGCACGCAACACCATTTAGTATAGGTTATTGTGTTGAAATGGATAGAATTGAAAACAATAGTCATATGCTTGAAATTACGTGCTAAGTTTCGTTTTTAAGGTTTTTTTACGCTTTTTTGGCACTTTCTCGCTTAAAGTAGTTTAAACTTGGTTTGTTTGGCATGAAACTTGGCACACAACACTATTTGTTATGTATTATTTTTTTTTTTTGAAATGGTTAGAATTAAAAAGGGTAGTCATATGCTTGAAATTACGTGCTAAGTTGTGTTTTTAAGGTTTTTTAAGCAATTTTGGCACTTTCTCGCATAACAAACTTGGTTTGTTTGGCATGAAACTTGGCAAACATTACTATTTGTTACTGTGTTGGAATGGTTAGAATTGAAAACAATAGTCATATGTTTGAAATTACGTGCTAAGTTTCTTTTTGTCTTTTTAAGCTTTTTTGGCACTTTCTCGCTTAAAGCAATTCAAACTATGTTTGTTTGGCATGAAACTTGGCACACAATACTATTTGGTATATATTGTTGTTTTGAAATGGTTACAATTGAAAAAAAGTCATATGCTTGAAATTACATGCTAAGTTCCGTTTTTAAAGTTTTTTAAGCTTTTTTTTTGCCTTTCTCGCATAAAGTAGTTCAAACTTAGTTTTTTTGGCATGAAACTTGGCACACAACACCATTTAGTATAGGTTATTGTGTTGAAATGGATAGAATTGAAAACAATAGTCGTATGCTTGAAATTACGAGCTAAGTGTCGTTTTTAAGGTTTTTTTAAGCTTTTTTGGCACTTTCTCTCTTAAAGTAGTTTAAACTTGGTTTGTTTGGCATGAAACTTGGCACACAATACTATTTGGTATATATTATTGTGTTGAAATTGTTAGAATTGAAAATTATAATCATATGCTTGAAATTACGTGCTAAGTTGCGTTTTTAAGGTTTTTTAAGCGTTTTTGGGACTTTCTCGCATAACAAACATGGTTTGTTTGGCATGAAACTTGGCAAACATTACTATTTGGTATATATTGTTGTGTTGGAATGGTTAGAATTGAAAACAATAGTCATATGTTTGAAATTACGTGCTAAGTTTCTTTTTTGTCTTTTTAAGCTTTTTTGGCACTTTCTCACTTAACGCAATTCAAACTATGTTTGTTTTGCATGAAACTTGGCACAAAATACTATTTGGTATATATTGTTGTTTTGAAATGGTTACAATTGAAAAAAAGTCATATGCTTGAAATTACGTGCTAAGTTCCGTTTTTAAAGTTTTTTAAGCTTTTTTTTTCCTTTCTCGCATAAAGTAGTTCAAACTTAGTTTTTTTGGCATGAAACTTGGCACACAACACCATTTAGTATAGGTTATTGTGTTGAGATGGATTGAATTGAAAACAATAGTCATATGCTTGAAATTACGTGCTAAGTTTCGTTTTTAAGGTTTTTTTACGCTTTTTTGGCACTTTCTCGCTTAAAGTAGTTTAAACTTGGTTTGTTTGGCATGAAACTTGGCACACAACATTATTTGTTATATATTATTTTTTTTTTGAAATGGTTAGAATTAAAAAGGGTAGTCATATGCTTGAAATTACATGCTAAGTTGTGTTTTTAAGGTTTTTTAAGCGTTTTTGGCACTTTCTCGCATAACAAACATGGTTTGTTTGGCATGAAACTTGGCAAACATTACTATTTGTTACTGTGTTGGAATGGTTAGAATTGAAAACAATAATCATATGTTTGAAATTACGTGCTAAGTTTTTTTTTGTCTTTTTAAGCTTTTTTGGCACTTTCTCGCTTAAAGCAATTCAAACTATGTTTGTTTGGCATGAAACTTGGCACACAATACTAATTGGTATATATTGTTGTTTTGAAATGGTTACAATTGAAAATAAGTCATATGCTTGAAATTACATGCTAAGTTCCGTTTTTAAAGTTTTTTAAGCTTTTTTTTTGCCTTTCTCTCATAAAGTAGTTCAAACTTAGTTTTTTTGGCATGAAACTTGGCACACAACACCATTTAGTATAGGTTATTGTGTTGAAATGGATAGAATTGAAAACAATAGTCATATGCTTGAAATTACGAGCTAAGTGTCGTTTTTAAGGTTTTTTTAAGCTTTTTTGGCACTTTCTCGCTTAAAGTAGTTTAAACTTGGTTTGTTTGGCATGAAACTTGGCACAAAACAATATTTGGTATATATTATTGTGTTGAAATGGTTACAATTGAAAATTATAGTCATATGCTTGAAATTACGTGCTAAGTTGCGTTTTTAAGGTTTTTTAAGCGTTTTTGGGACTTTCTCGCATAACAAACATGGTTTGTTTGGCATGAAACTTGGCAAACATTACTATTTGGTATATATTATTGTGTTGGAATGGTTAGAATTGAAAACAATAGTCATATATTTGAAATTACGTGCTAAGTTTCTTTTTTGTCTTTTTAAGCTTTTTTGGCACTTTCTCACTTAAAGCAATTCAAACTATGTTTGTTTTGCATGAAACTTGGCACAAAATACTATTTGGTATATATTGTTGTTTTGAAATGGTTACAATTGAAAAAAAGTCATATGCTTGAAATTACGTGCTAAGTTCCGTTTTTAAAGTTTTTTAAGCTTTTTTTTTCCTTTCTCGCATAAAGTAGTTCAAACTTAGTTTTTTTGGCATGAAACTTGGCACACAACACCATTTAGTATAGGTTATTGTGTTGAGATGGATTGAATTGAAAACAATAGTCATATGCTTGAAATTACGTGCTAAGTTTCGTTTTTAAGGTTTTTTTTACGCTTTTTTGGCACTTTCTCGCTTAAAGTAGTTTAAACTTGGTTTGTTTGGCATGAAACTTGGCACACAACACTATTTGTTATATATTATTTTTTTTTGAAATGGTTAGAATTAAAAAGGGTAGTCATATGCTTGAAATTACGTGCTAAGTTGTGTTTTTAAGGTTTTTTAAGCGTTTTTGGCACTTTCTCGCATAACAAACTTGGTTTGTTTGGCATGAAACTTGGCAAACATTACTATTTGTTACTGTGTTGGAATGGTTAGAATTGAAAACAATAGTCATATGTTTGAAATTACGTGCTAAGTTTCTTTTTGTCTTTTTAAGCTTTTTTGGCACTTTCTCGCTTAAAGCAATTCAAACTATGTTTGTTTGGCATGAAACTTGGCACACAATACTATTTGGTATATATTGTTGTTTTGAAATGGTTACAATTGAAAAAAAGTCATATGCTTGAAATTACATGCTAAGTTCCGTTTTTAAAGTTTTTTAAGCTTTTTTTTTGCCTTTCTCGCATAAAGTAGTTCAAACTTAGTTTTTTTGGCATGAAACTTGGCACGCAACACCATTTAGTATAGGTTATTGTGTTGAAATGGATAGAATTGAAAACAATAGTCATATGCTTGAAATTACGTGTTAAGTTTCGTTTTTAAGGTTTTTTTACGCTTTTTTGGCACTTTCTCGCTTAAAGTAGTTTAAACTTGGTTTGTTTGGCATGAAACTTGGCACACAACACTATTTGTTATGTATTATTTTTTTTTTGAAATGGTTAGAATTAAAAAGGGTAGTCATATGCTTGAAATTACGTGCTAAGTTGTGTTTTTAAGGTTTTTTAAGCAATTTTGGCACTTTCTCGCATAACAAACTTGGTTTGTTTGGCATGAAACTTGGCAAACATTACTATTTGTTACTGTGTTGGAATGGTTAGAATTGAAAACAATAGTCATATGTTTGAAATTACGTGCTAAGTTTCTTTTTGTCTTTTTAAGCTTTTTTGGCACTTTCTCGCTTAAAGCAATTCAAACTATGTTTGTTTGGCATGAAACTTGGCACACAATACTATTTGGTATATATTGTTGTTTTGAAATGGTTACAATTGAAAAAAAGTCATATGCTTGAAATTACATGCTAAGTTCCGTTTTTAAAGTTTTTTAAGCTTTTTTTTGCCTTTCTCGCATAAAGTAGTTCAAACTTAGTTTTTTTGGCATGAAACTTGGCACACAACACCATTTAGTATAGGTTATTGTGTTGAAATGGATAGAATTGAAAACAATAGTCGTATGCTTGGAATTACGAGCTAAGTGTCGTTTTTAAGGTTTTTTTAAGCTTTTTTGGCACTTTCTCGCTTAAAGTATTTTAAACTTGGTTTGTTTGGCATGAAACTTGGCACAAAACACTATTTGGTATATGTTATTGTGTTGAAATGGTTAGAATTGAAAATTATAGTCATATGCTTGAAATTACGTGCTAAGTTGCGTTTTTAAGGTTTTTTAAGCGTTTTTGGGACTTTCTCGCATAACAAACATGGTTTGTTTGGCATGAAACTTGGCAAACATTACTATTTGGTATATATTATTGTGTTGGAATTGTTAGAATTGAAAACAATAGTCATATGTTTGAAATTACGTGCTAAGTTTCTTTTTTGTCTTTTTAAGCTTTTTTGGCACTTTCTCACTTAAAGCAATTCAAACTATGTTTGTTTTGCATGAAACTTGGCACAAAATACTATTTGGTATATATTGTTGTTTTGAAATGGTTACAATTGAAAAAAAGTCATATGCTTGAAATTACGTGCTAAGTTCCGTTTTTAAAGTTTTTTAAGCTTTTTTTTTTTTTTTCTCGCATAAAGTAGTTCAAACTTAGTTTTTTTGGTATGAAACTTGGCACACAACACCATTTAGTATAGGTTATTGTGTTGAGATGGATTGAATTGAAAACAATAGTCATATGCTTGAAATTACGTGCTAAGTTTCGTTTTTAAGGTTTTTTTACGCTTTTTTGGCACTTTCTCGCTTAAAGTAGTTTAAACTTGGTTTGTTTGGCATGAAACTTGGCACACAACACTATTTGTTATATATTATTTTTTTTGAAATGGTTAGAATTAAAAAGGGTAGTCATATGCTTGAAATTACGTGCTAAGTTGTGTTTTTAAGGTTTTTTAAGCGTTTTTGGCACTTTCTCGCATAACAAACTTGGTTTGTTTGGCATGAAACTTGGCAAACATTACTATTTGTTACTGTGTTGGAATGGTTAGAATTGAAAACAATAGTCATATGTTTGAAATTACGTGCTAAGTTTCTTTTTGTCTTTTTAAGCTTTTTTGGCACTTTCTCGCTTAAAGCAATTCAAACTATGTTTGTTTCGCATGAAACTTGGCACACAATACTATTTGGTATATATTGTTGTTTTGAAATGGTTACAATTGAAAAAAAGTCATATGCTTGAAATTACATGCTAAGTTCCGTTTTTGATGTTTTTTAAGCTTTTTTTTTGCCTTTCTCGCATAAAGTAGTTCAAACTTAGTTTTTTTTTGGCATGAAACTTGGCACACAACACCATTTAGTATAGGTTATTGTGTTGAAATGGATAGAATTGAAAACAATAGTCATATGCTTGAAATTACGAGCTAAGTGTCGTTTTTAAGGTTTTTTTAAGCTTTTTTGGCACTTTCTCGCTTAAAGTAGTTTAAACTTGGTTTGTTTGGCATGAAACTTGGCACACAACACTATTTGGTATATATTATTGTGTTGAAATGGTTAGAATTGAAAATTATAGTCATATGCTTGAAATTACGTGCTAAGTTGCGTTTTTAAGGTTTTTTAAGCGTTTTTGGGACTTTCTCGCATAACAAACATGGTTTGTTTGGCATGAAACTTGGCAAACATTACTATTTGGTATATATTATTGTGTTGGAATGGTTAGAATTGAAAACAATAGTCATATGTTTGAAATTACGTGCTAAGTTTCTTTTTTGTCTTTTTAAGCTTTTTTGGCACTTTCTCACTTAAAGCAATTCAAACTATGTTTGTTTTGCATGAAACTTGGCACAAAATACTATTTGGTATATATTATTGTTTTGAAATGGTTACAATTGAAAAAAAGTCATATGCTTGAAATTACGTGCTAAGTTCCGTTTTTAAAGTTTTTTAAGCTTTTTTTTTTCCTTTCTCGCATAAAGTAGTTCAAACTTAGGTTTTTTGGCATGAAACTTCGCACACAACACCATTTAGTATAGATTATTGTGTTGAGATGGATTGAATTGAAAACAATAGTCATATGCTTGAAATTACGTGCTAAGTTTCGTTTTTAAGGTTTTTTTACGCTTTTTTGGCACTTTCTCGCTTAAAGTAGTTTAAACTTGGTTTGTTTGGCATGAAACTTGGCACACAACACTATTTGTTATATATTATTTTTTTTTGAAATGGTTAGAATTAAAAAGGGTAGTCATATGCTTGAAATTACGTGCTAAGTTGTGTTTTTAAGGTTTTTTAAGCGTTTTTGGCACTTTCTCGCATAACAAACTTGGTTTGTTTGGCATGAAACTTGGCAAACATTACTATTTGTTACTGTGTTGGAATGGTTAGAATTGAAAACAATAGTCATATGTTTGAAATTACGTGCTAAGTTTCTTTTTGTCTTTTTAAGCTTTTTTGGCACTTTCTCGCTTAAAGCAATTCAAACTATGTTTGTTTGGCATGAAACTTGGCACACAATACTATTTGGTATATATTGTTGTTTTCAAATGGTTACAATTGAAAAAAAGTCATATGCTTGAAATTATGTGCTAAGTTCCATTTTAGAAGTTTTTTAAGCTTTTTTTTGCCTTTCTCGCATAAAGTAGTTTAAACTTAGTTTTTTTGGCATGAAACTTGGCACACAACACCATTTAGTATAGGTTATTGTGTTGAAATGGATAGAATTGAAAACAAAAGTCATATGTTTGAAATTACGTGCTAAGTTTCGTTTTTAAGGTTTTTTTAAGCTTTTTTGGCACTTTCTCGCTTAAAGTAGTTTAAACTTGGTTTGTTTGGCATGAAACTTGGCACACAACACTATTTGTTATATATTATTTTTTTTAAAATGGTTAGAATTAAAAACGGTAGTCATATGCTTGAAATTATGTGCTAAGTTGCGTTTTTAAGGATTTTTAAGCGTTTTTGGCACTCTCTCGCATAAAGTAGTTCAGACATGGTTTGTTTGGCATGAAACTTGGCGTACAATACTACTTGGTATATATTATTGTGTTGAAATGGTTAGAATTGAAAACAATAGTCATATGCTTGAAATTACGTGTTAAGTTGTGTTTTTAAGGTTTTTTAAGCATTTTTGGCATTAACATCTACTATCTCTTAGTGCTTTCGACAAGATAATGGTATTGATTGCGGCTATTACACTCTCAAATTTATGGACGACCTCTTACAAGCCGTGAAGAATGTTGGATTCGAAAATATTATGCGGTATATATATGTATGATACGTTCTTAAATTATAATATTATATATTTAATATTATGTAAAATCTAATAAAGTCACTAGTGAAAAAAACCTCATTTGCTGCAGTTGTTATGCCATAATATGCTGCGGTTTTGGCCCCAAGCATTAGTAATAGCAACAGATGGCCTATTTTAAATGTTGGGGTTTAAAATCGCAGCAGAAAAGAAAACCATATGCTGCGGGGTTCCCTAAAACCGCAACATATAGTGTAAGACTATATGCTGCGGGCCTCCCCAAAACCGCAACATATAGTCTTGAACTATATGCTGCGGTTTTGGGGAGGCCCGCAGCATATATATTTTTGTTTTTTTTTCTTTTTTCGTTTAATACTAATAAATAATCCGATAAAGTACAATGTAATAAGTATTGATTAATCCAATAATCCAATGATAATCACCAATTATCACAAATAATCACCAATAATCTCTTTGTAAACTCTCGATCGTATATATAAAAATATGTACATATACAAATTAAAGACCTAAATCTAAACTATAATTACATTATTTGCCAAGAACAAAAATTAGGAAGATACGTGGCAATCTTATCTTTCAATTCGTGCATTTCCCCATCTCTCAAAGGGCATGTTTCCCTTGGAATGTCGTATAAAACCTATAATATAGTACAAAAATAAAAGATACATAAACATTAGATTTTACCAATAATAATAGTAAATATATAATATATATTATAATTTAAGAACGTAACAAATACTTACGGCATCTATGTTTTCGACTCCAACCTCCTTCACGGATTGTAAGATATCGTCCATGTATTTGTGAGTGTAGTAGCCGCAATCAACGGTATTATAAGCTTGTCGAAAGCACAAAGAGAAAATAGATGTTCATGCCAAAAAAGCTTAAAAATCCATAAAATCGCAACTTAACACGTAATTTCTAGCATATGACTATGATTTTCAATTCAAACCACTTCAACACAATAATATATACCACATAGTGTTGTATGCCATGTTTCGTGCAAAACAATCCAAGTTTGAGCTACTTTATGCGCGAAAGTCGAAAAAAAGCTTAAAAACCCATAAATCGTAAGTTATGACATAATTTCTAGCATATGACTATTATTTTAAATTCTAATCACTTCAACACAATAATATATACCAAAGAGTGTTGTGTGCCAAGTTTCGTGCAAAAAAAACCAAGTTTGAGCTACTTTATGCGCGAAAGTACCAAAAAAGCTTAAAAACCCATAAAATCACAACTTAACGCGTAATTTCAAGCATATAACTATGATTTTCAATTCTAACCACTTCAACACAATAATATATACCAAATAGTGTTGTGTGCCAAATTTCGTGCAAAACAAACCAAGTTTGAGCTACTTTATGCGCAAAAGTACCAAAAAAGCTTAAAACCCCATAAAATCGCAACTTAACTACAAAACATTTATAACAAAAAAAATAGACCATTTTCTTTAATCAAATACACATAAATCAAAATAGTAAGAAACTAATAATAAACAACTACATACATATGTAAATTATTCACATTCAAATATACAACTACATATATACATTAGTAAATTATTCACATTCAATCTACCCTAAAAATCCTAATTAATTAAAATTATTCACATTCAAATATATATATATATATATATATATATATATATATATATATATATATATATATATATATATATATATATATATATATATATATATATATATATATATATATATATATATATATATATATATATATATATATATATGTATATATATGTATATGTATATATATGTATATATATGTATATGTATATATATGTATATGTATATATATGTATATATATATATATATATATATATATATATATATATATATATATATATATATATATATACATGTATATATATATATATATATATATTTATATATACATGTATATATATATATATATATATATATATATATATATATATATATATATATATACATATATCTTGATTAAAGCATCATGAGAATGAAAAGGTCAGGAATCAACCTCAATATCTTGATTGAAAATCAATTATTGAATGGATCAGGTAAACACTTAATAAAGTTTGTACCATGAATGTCTTCTAATTTACATGCGTTAATCTGATCAGACCAAAGCAGTTGTTCATTATTCTCTTCATATAAAATCTCACAATATCACAATTCATCTCAATACTAACTTATTTTATTTTCATTATTTTTACTTCATATCTCTATAAAAACAGCGAACATAATCAAAAAAAAAAAAAGGGAAAACGGTTTTTTCTTCACTCAAGTAATGCAAAGGGCAATAAAGAGATGGGACTTGAAGGAGTAACCGTCACCTCAATCATTTAAATTCCCTCCCTTTACGTCATAACACTACACTCCCCCAAACCTTTCTCTCAACCTCTCACTCAAGAAACCGTCCTTCTCCCTTCTCTCAACAGCTTCAAAAATTCAAAAATGAAATCCCTAAAATCCTCTAAATTCGGCAAGAAAACTACCAAATCCCCTACACTAGACCAGCCAAAACCACTAAGAGTAATTCTTCCTCCACCATTACTGAATGCTGCACCACCCACACCAACAGAAACCACACAAGAATCAACCAAACACTCCACTGAACCCACAGGTACCAAAAGAAAGATTCCATCACCAAAAGGTGGTTCATCTTCCAGAGTAGTTAAGCGTTCGAAGCATGTTGATCTAAACAGTGCCGAAGAAGTTTCAAAGGAGATGACAGTAGGGTTCGGGTTGGATAAGTATTGGTATGATTCTACTCACTTTCCTAAATTGCATGACATTTTAAAAAATCAAGAATGGGAATCATTGATGTCCACTTTCAGTTGCAATTCCATTTTTCCAAACCTAATGAGAGAATTTATTTTAAATTTCTCTAATGATGGTGGAATGTGTTCTAGTATTGTTAAAAACGTTAAAATTGAATTTAACAGTGCTTTATTGGGGGAATGGTTTAATGTTCCCAATGTTGGTTTTGATACAAATTATATTGGGTCGAAGATTGCAATTTCTGGCATCAATGAACGAACAATTCTAAAATTTTTAGGGGTTGATCAAAAGAAGGGGAAGATCAGTCACAATGTTCTGTCTCCTATGCATAAATTGTTGTACAATGTTGCTCGCAGATTCATTTTACCACGAAACTCAAAACGTAGTCAAGTGAGTTTGCGTGACGCCACTTTAGTTTACTACATGGAAAAACATATTAAAATAAATTTTCCTTCATTGATGATCACTCATTTATCAGACTGCATTGAAAAGAAAAGTTTCATTGGTTATGGAGGGTTGCTAACCTGGATTTTTAGAAAATTTGAGGTCCCATTGGAAGGGTTGGAGTTCCCAATGGGTCCCAACATGAATATTGGTGTGAAATGTTTACAAAATTTGCATTTAAAATTGAATGATGAGGGGATATTGATGCATGAGAAGGTTGTAGAAGTTGGATCTGAAGAAGAAGGGGCTGAAGAAGTTAAAGAGGAAAAGCAGAACAAGGAGAATAAGAAAGAAAAGGAACAAGATTTTGTTCCCTCTGAAAATATTGAAACATCTGAAAAAGGGGAACAGGACGGAGTTGCAAGTAAGGGGGAAAAGGAAGAACAGAAAGAAGCCTTGGATGATAATGTTCCTCACAATCTCTACAGTGATTCCAGTGATGAAGAGATTTGTGTTGGCTATGAGGAAAAAGGCTAAGTCAATACAAAGGAAGAGTAGGAGGTTGGCCTCGAAACGTAAGGCTACTGTGGTTGATGAAATACCTGAGCCAACACCTAATGAACCTTCCTCTCCCAAGCCAGCCACTCCACCACAACATCAAATACCATCACCACCACAATCACCTATCCAGTTTACACCACCACCACAATCACACACTTCACCTAATATTGGCTGTACTAACTTTGACTCTGTTCCTGCAGCTTCTTCAAATTTCATTCTCTCCAAGCTCCTTGATCTACAGTCTCAATTCACTACCTTTCAAGATGAAATTCGCGTCTCTCTTGCCTCAATTGTTGATCAACATACCCTGATGGAAAACCGTCTTGGTGCAAAGTTGGACACTGTTGAAGTGCAGACCGAATACATTGATGAAGAAGAGACCGCCCCTTGATCCCTCTCCTCAAAATTTTAATGATTTGTTGGATGTTTCACTTATCAAACAATTTCTCTTTCTGTTGTTATACCATCTGGGGTACAACATTGTATCTGTTTGTTGAACAATTACTACATTTTCTTTTCTTGCTTTTATTTTAATGGTCTGTGATGCTTAACTCTATGCAGATTTGAATTGCTTTTCATGGAACTTACTTTCATTTGTTGCTTCTTGGTTTCATCACTGACAAATCTATATGGTTTGTGCTGAGGTTTGATGCCCCCCAATTCTTTTTGATTGATGACAAAAGGGGGAAGCGATGCACAAACTTAAGAGAAGTTGTGAATACACAGTCTCCTATCTTGACTGATTTATATTGCTTTATAATGGAAGAGTTTATTGCATAGCTGTGATTTGTATACCTGTGGTTTGTGATTATGAAAATGATTTGTGATCTGCTAGGCTTAAAATCATTATCTATGTTGATCTATGTTGTTAAGTTTAATTGTTCTAAATTTGTTTAATTACTTACTAATTTGTGTTAGTTTAATTATGTTGTTTAATTATTTTTGGATGTTATGTTTTTGAATAGAGTAAATTGTTTTATGCATGCTTAGTAAATTATATTGTAACGGTTTGATTTGCTAAGTTATTTGGAGTTACTTTAATCTCTGGTATACTCTAAGAATTTTGTTTTACTCTATATTACTTAAGTTTGTTTATAAATTTTGTCTTCATCAAAAAGGGGGAATTTGTTGGCCTTTTAGGTTTTGATGATGACTTCACTTCTAAATAAACAAACATGTTTTAGAGATGGTTTTTTAGGTGAATATTCGATTTTGTTAATCGTTCATGAAGCCTATGACTTGGTTCGTGGAAGTTGTACATGTCTCAAATATTCAAGAAGTTGGACAATTACTTTAGAAGTCAGTTTACTGTTCCTAGAGTTAAAGTCCTGACGAAAGTTGTAGATGGAGACAGTGCGCTGTTCCCCACGATACAGGTCTGGAGAAGACATTGACTGGAAGTTACGAAAATTACGTTTTCTGTTTTTGGTTAATGTAAAAGGTTAAAAGTTTAATTAGTTGCTTAATTAAATTAATTTATTAATTGGCAAAAAGTTTTTTTAAACACCTAAAAATATGGAGAAGACTTATTCCTCACTTTGAATTAATCTCCTATAAATTCGGACACCCAAGAGATTTATTCTATACTTTGAACAAGTCTCCTATAATTTAGGATCTTCCTAGTGACTCATGTACTATTAACCGTACAAGAGAACCGCAGTCATTTTCCACCTCTACTTTCAATAACTTCCCAATTTTCTTTGGGAGCAAGTAAGTAAATGGAAGTCATGGGGTGAGTGCACTACATGGAAATCATGGGTTGAGTGCACTGATGGCTGTTCTCTTTATAAACGAGGGAAGCTACGCTTAAGCGTAGTATCCATCTTAGAGTGTCCTTAAGGTGAGATCAAAATAAGAAAAATATTCAAAGTTATTTTAATGCCAATTAATTCATTATATTTTTCTTGAGCAACTACTTAATTTTAATCTTCTTAAGAATTGGCCTTGTAAGGGTAATTGAGTGTTTTTGTTGTAACTAGACTTAAGGGAAGTCTATGGGAATAGAGAAGCTTCAAGAGAAGCGTGAGAAGAGAAAGAGAAGGAGAAAAGAAGAGAAGAGAAATAGGCCTAGAGTAGAGAAGCTTCAAGTGAAGCATATTTGTTTTATGTAATTGTAATTGATTGCCTAAAACATAGTGAGAATTTTGAAATCCCGGGGGTCGTGGTTTTTCCTTCTTATTAGGCCAAGAAGGTTTCCACGTAAAATCTTTGTCTCCTTTTATTATTTTTCTTTTCGTTTTTGAGTTTAAGTTTTGTTCTTTACTTGATACAATTCTGCAAAAATTAGAGGGAAAAATCTTAAACCTAATACACAACAATTCACCCCCCCCCCCCCCCCCCCCTCTTGTTGCATTCGATCGTCTATTAGCATTCCTACATTTGGGTTTGGCATGGTGAGGATGGAGTTTACAAAGAGAAAAATGTTGTTGAGGATGTCAATAATGTGGTTGATGTCAATGAGGATGTAGTAGATCATGTTGATGGGAATGAGACGGATGAAGAGAATGTCGATGAGGATGTGGATCGTGTTGATGAGATGATGGAGGGAGTCGAGGATGAGTTAGGAAAACGTCCTCGTATTTTTGACTTGTTGACAGAGGCTTCTCAAAAGCCTTTGTACCCTGGATTTACAAAGTTCACCAAACTAACAGCAGTGTTGACAATTTTCAACATTAAGTCAAAGTTCAATTGAAGTGACGCTAGTTTCACAATGTTATTAGAAGCGTTACGTGAGATGCTTCCTGAGGGAAATGAACTTCCAAAGTCGACATATTATGCCAAAAAGCTCATGTGTCCTTTCGGCTAAGAGTACCAGAAGATTCATGCGTGTCCGAATGATTGTGTGTTCTATCGGAATGAAAACGAGAACTTAGAAGAGTGTCCTAGGTGTGGGTTATCGCGCTACAAGCGTAAAGGGGCGGGGGATGCTAAAGGGCCCTCGGCTAAGGTATTGTGGTATCTTCCAATAATACCTAGATTCAAGCGCTTGTTTTCTATAAAGAAAGATGCGTTAAATTTGAGGTGGCATGCAGATAGGGTGAAGAAACGTCACTTGCTCACATGTCCATCTGATTCTCCGGAGTGGAAGAGTATTGATAGGTTGCATAAGACTTTTGGGGATGAGGTTCGTAATTTAAGGCTCGGACTGTGTACGGATGGAATGAACCCATTCGGCAATCTTAGTTCTCAACATAGTACTTGGCCGGTACTTTTAGTGACCTATAATTTGCCACCTTGGTTGTGTATGAAGCGTAAGTACATAATGCTTTCGCTTCTTATCTCGGGTCCTAAACAACCTGGCAATGACATAGATGTATATCTTGCACCTCTCGTTGAGGATTTGAGAAAGATGTGGGATGAAGGCGTTTCAGTGTTTGATGCATATGCTAATGAGGAGTTCACCTTACGTGCAATGCTTTTGTGCACCGTTAATGATTTTTCGGCATATGGCAACTTATCGGGGTATAAGAACAAAGGGAAGAAAGCATGCCTAATATGTATCGATGACATGGAATCCATGTGGATTCCTAAGTGCAAACACGTATTCATGCACCATCGAAAGTTCCTCCCACGAGACCACCAATATCGTAAGAAGAAGAAGTTGTTCAACGGGGAGATTGAGGACCGTGTAGCTCGTCGACCGTTGACCGGTTATGAGGTTTATGAACAGGTTAAGGGAGTTGAGACTGTATTTGGTAAAACGGGGCAAGTGCAAGGGGGTGAAGACCAATTAGGAAAAAAGAATCAATCTTTTGGAAGCTTCCATATTGGAGAGATCTACAGGTTAGGCATTGCCTTTATGTTATGCATATAGAGAAAAGTGTATGCGATGCCATACTCAGGACTCTCATGAACATTCCGGGTAAGACAAAAGATGTTAGGGCCGTGCGAGTTTGGTTTGAATGTAAGGGTCTTCGTCCGGAGTTGTGGGCACATGTTAAGGTGAGTAAGAAAAGAAATAATGCTGATGAAGTTGGTGGCAGTAAGAAGAAGATGAGTAATGACAAAGTTTATTTGCCTCCAGCTTGCTACAAATTTTCCAAAGCAGAGAAGCGGACATTTTGTGAGTGTTTGTATGGCATTAAGGTTCCGTCTGGGTGCTCATCCAACATGAAGAGATTTGTGAGCCTAAATGGTGAGATGAAGTTGGGAAGCATGAAATCTCACGATTGCCATGTAATGATGCATGTGTTCTTACCAATTGCAATCCGTGGAATACTGCCAAAACATGTGAGATATGCTATTACAGAGCTATGTTCGTTCTTCAACACAATTTGTAGTAAAGTTCTTGATCCCTTTAAACTTGATGCACTTCAACTCGACGTGATTGTAACTTTATGCAAGTTTAAGATGTATTTTCCACCTTCTTTCACTAGTGGAAAAAAATGTATTTGCTGCTCATCATTTGCTGCGGTTTTTGTGTTTTAGCAGCAAAAAATAGGAAAATGTATTAGAAAAAAAAATATACTCTAATTGCTGCGGTTTCCCCCTTGACCGCAGCAAATAACCTAGCATCTTGCACTAATTGCTCCGGTTTTTCCACAACCGCAGCAAATACTTCTTCAAAGTTGATTAATTGCTCCGGTTTTTCTACAACCGCAGCAAATAACTCTTCAAAATTAGATTAATTGCTCCGGTTTTGTTATGAACCGCAGCAAATGACCGTTGGACAAAAATAAATTTTGTTAAAACCCGCCAGTTTCTTTTTTATTCGCATATCTTCTCAAATACGTTATACAGTTTGCTTTGTTCCTCATTGAAAAAACGCTTCATCTTCATCTTCATTTGCTTCGTTCCTCTTCTTCATCTTCACAAACGTATAAGATTAAGCATCAAGATCATTTGTGTTCGTTTCTTGTGTTCATCTTCATTTTCACAAACGGTCATTTGCTGTTATTCATCATTCTTGTTGCTGTTCATCTTCACAAACGGTCATTTGCTGCTGTCATCATTTTTAGCTTGTTGCTGTTCATCTTCACAAACGGTTTCTGAAGGTAAATCCTTGCTTCTGTTCTTGTTCATCATCAAACTTCGAATTTTCATAAACCCCTACTATTCTTCTACTATACGTGTTCTTGTTCATCATCATCATCATTCTTTATTCACTGATTTGTTTTTTGAAGTTTTTCTAATTTTGCTGTTGTTGTGACCTTTTAATTGTTATTCAACCAAAATTTTGTTAGCTGTCGCTGCTTGCTTCTGTCTTGCTTCATGGTGAATCGCGTTTATTGTAGTACATGATGATAGATACTACTTACTAGATAGACTATGGCATGTATTGTGATTTGGTTATAGTTGTGTTAGAGAACTACCCAGTTGTGATCATCGTAGAATTAAAAGGGTCGAGGGAATCAACGATTAGTGCAACTTGAACTTTGTTAATGATAAGTAGACTATGAAATGTATTGTGATTTGTTTACGGTTATGTTAGTGAGCTTCTCACCATCTTGATTTTCACTTGGAAAAGTTAGAGTATGACCAAATATAATTTAATAGACTTCTGCACCTAAACCAATTGGTTGTATTATGAAAACCAGACTTATGTCGGGTTATCTTTTGGACCTATATGTGTATGCCCAACAACAAGCTCATCAATTTGCCTCAATTCCTCATTGAATAAGGAAGTTTTTAGTGATGTCTAAACTCAATTTTAATTACATAAGTTGAAATTAAATACAAAATAATATAAAGTACAAAATATAATCAAGAACCTTAGAACATGTTGTTTTCATATTTTATATTAATATTTTTACTTATTAATTTTTCAATACTAATAATTTCAAATTATTTATGCAAAGTGGAAATTAATGAAGAACTGACAGAGTGGTGATAATGTGACATCGAATAAATAAGAAATTTTTTGTTGGTTTTGTGTAGATTAATTATTTAAATGTACCTCTAGTGGAATTTTTTTTGTATTGCGAGAATGTTTATATTATTTCAATTTAAATTTTTTATTTTGTTAATTGACAAGAAAAATCTAATTATATCATTGCAAAGAAAGGAAATATTGAATTAAGTTTTGAATTAAGAAACTACAATAGTATATCTATTTTTATGAGAACACCAATTATTTATCTTTGTAATAAGTTTTCTATTTTCACTACAAATAGAAAGATCAATTTGCAAGTTTGGTAATGAGGAGTTCACCTTGCGTGCCATGCTTTTATGCACCGTTAATGATTTTCTGGCATATGGCAACTCATCGGGATATAAGAACAAAGGGAAGAAAGCATGCCCAATATGTATCGATGACATGGAATCCTCGTGGATTCCTAAGTGCAAACACGTATTCATGCACCATCGAAAGTTCCTCCCACGAGACCACCAATATTTTAAGAAGAAGAAGTTGTTCAACGGGGAGGTTGAGGACCGTGTAGCTCGTCGACCGTTGACCGATTATGAGGTTTATGAACAGGTTAAGGGAGTTGAGACTGTATTTGGTAAAACGGGGCAAGTGCAAGGGGGTGAAGACCGATTATGGAAAAAAGAATCAATCTTTTGGAAGCTTCCATATTGGAGAGATCTACAGGTTAGGCATTGTCTTGACGTTATGCATATAGAGAAAAATGTATGCGATGCCATACTCGGGACTCTCATGAACATTCCGGGTAAGACAAAAGATGTTAGGGCCGTGCGAGATTGGTTTGAATGTCAGGGTCTTCGTCCGGAGTTGTGGGCACATGTTAAGGTGAGTAAGAAAAGAAATAGAGTTGATGAAGTTGGTGGCAGTAAGAAGAAGATGAGTAATGACAAAGTTTATTTGCCTCCAGCTTGCTACACATTGTCCAAAACAGAGAAGCGGACATTTTGTTAGTGTTTGTATGGCATTAAGGTTCCGTCTGGGTACTCATCCAACATGAAGAGATTTTTGTGAGCCTAAATGGTGAGCTGAAGTTGGGAAGCATGAAATCTCACGATTTCCATGTAATGATGCAAGTATTCTTACCAATTGCAATCCGTGGAATACTGCCAAAAAATGTGAGATATGCTATTACCGAGCTATGTTCGTTCTTCAATACAATTTGTAGTAAAGTTCTTGATCCCTTTAAACTTGATGCACTTCAACTCGACGTGATTGTATCTTTATGCGAGTTTGAGATGTATTTTCCACCTTCTTTCTTTGACATAATGGTTCATCTCTTGTTCGTGAGATCTAGCTTTTGGGTCCAGTTTTTTTAAGGTGGTGTTATCCTTTTGAAAGACACATGGGTGTTTTACAAAACAAGGTGAGGAATCCAGCACAACTTGAGGGGAGTATGATTCAAGGCACTGTGAGCGATGAGATTAGTAACTTTATAGCCGAGTATTTGGCCATGGCAAAGCCTATTGGACTTCCCACCTCTAGACATGAAGGAAGGCTTGAAGGAAAAGGAACAATTGGCTCCAAATCGGTCACACCTCCTCGAGAAAGCCTTCTACAAGCACACTTGTATGTGTTGCATCATATTCCGGAAGTTCATCCTTTTTTGAGTGAGCATTTTGATATATTGCGTGCAAAAAATCCTTCTAAAGGGGATAGGGCATTGATGCAGTTGCATAACAAGACGTTTATTAATTGGTTTCATAATCGAGTAATATGCGAAGAACTCAAGGGTGTATCCGAAATTGTTAAGTGGTTAGCTTTTGGTCCTCGTGATGATGTCAACAAATATGAGGGTTACGATGTCAATGGCTTCACATTTTGGACTGAGGGTCAAGACAAGAAGTCATCGTATCTACAGAATAGTGGGGTTTCTATTTTGGCGTCATCTACATTTTACGCGAGTGCGAAGGATCAAGCGCTGGTTGATGCTAAATTGGGAGCTTGACTACTCTACTTTCAATATTGGTCTTTTCAAATGTAAATGGGTAGATAATAATCGACGATGCATTTAAAATGACGACCCTTGTGGATTCACTCTTGTAGACTTAGCTCGTTTGGGTGATAGTGAGGAGCCATTCATATTAGCTACACAAGCCAAGCAAGTATTCTACATTGTCGACCCGTCTAATAAAAAATGGTCTATTGTTGTACCGGAAAAAAGAAGTATCCTTGGTATAGGTAATGTTGAGGATGAGGAAGAATATGATGCTTTTGAAGACTCCCCTCCCTTTATCTATCCAAAATCAGTGGATCAAGATGATGTAGATAATGTAGATGTTGGTTATATGCGTGTAGATCACACGGAAGGAATACATTTGAATTAAGTGATTCACAAGGTATGAATTTAAAGCTTTTTAAAGTTTTTTTGCACTTGGTTCGTTTTGCATGAAACATTGCACATAACACTATTTGTTATATATTATTGTGTTGAACGTATTAGAATTGTTTTAGTCATATTCTTAATATTACTTAGCTTATGTTCTAATATATTTCGATTCATATTCTTTCAGGTACTGATATACAATGCATCTATTCAGAGACAAAATTGTCCCCGAGATTGAGACCTCGGATAATGAGCATCGTAGTTATGACAGCGAAGAAGACCAAATTGTGAGATTCGAGCGTATGGCTGAAGACGCTCCACCGATTGACAATGATTTTGAAACTGAAGACGCCCCACCAATGGATGCTCTCACCACTACCAGTAAGAAAAGAAAAGGGCGAGGTCCTACAAAAAACCTCAAAGTCACAGAACCCATGCACTTGGAATACAATGCATTGGGTCAACCCTGCGGAAAATGGCGTAGGCAATATGGAAAACAAGTGGGTCTATGTATCCACAAGCTTTCCATATTGCACGCATGGAACGAGGTTCCAGAGGGTTTGAAGAACTCTCTATGGCATGATGCTGTGGTAAGCAACTTTACTATTTTTACTCATTTATTTTCATTTTAAAATTAATTTGATTGATAGTAATAAATATAAATTTTTTTTGTAGAATCTTTTCCACATCAAGAGCGATGAGGACAAGAAGAATGTGTTTCTTTCAGCTGTTGCTGAAAGATTCAGAGATTTCAAATCCATGCTAGTAACTGGCTGGATTATGAAGAGCCGTGCCCGTACGACCAAAAAGGTCAAAACGGGAAACGAAGGTGGAGAGCAAGCACCTTCGAAGATGCCCTACAAAATATGGGGTCACATATCGAAGAGGGATTGGGAGGCCTTTGATGCCAAAAGAACAACTCCCATAGAAGTTGTAAGTATTTTATATTATATTATAGTTTACCAATTTGAATTTTCTTCTTTTGATTCAGTCATTAAACTAATACATGACATTCGATTTCTATTGATTAATTAAGAAAAGCGTGGTAAAGCTTCTGATTCTGCAAGCAAAAGGAAGTTTTACCATCGCTTAGGCCAGAAAACCTACAATGAGGTTTCGAAAAGAGTGGGTGGATGCGGGTTTATACCCCAATCAAAGTTCATCCACGCCTTCATCTACGACTACCTCCGCATCCGTGAATACTCTTGCTGGAGATCGGGTGCGTGATTGGTATTGCGGGCTTCATTCCCGATATGCAAGTGGTAAATTTACCATTAATGATCCGGGAACGAAGAAGGTTGCTGATGTTGTGGTGAGTTTTGAAATTATTAAGTATATTCTTCATTTGTTTTGTATTCTTTGGCTTTGATGTACTTATACTAATTGCTATATATGTCACTTTTTATTTAAACAGATGGGCTGGAAGGAAAAAGAAGCTACAGGGGAGTTCACCCCAAGAGGCAATGTTGACGCATTGCGTATGGTCTTAGGGAAAGACCTCAGTGGGCGGGTAGTCGAAAAAGGAGGCGTCCGCGTGGGGTTACAGAAGGCATTCGGCAAAGAGTGTGTTGCTACTCAATCCCGAACGGCACTGCGGGAAGAAGTAGCAACCCTCCGAGCGGAGATTACGAAGGACGTTCTCGCCAAGCTGGCCGCCGTGTTGCAGAAGATGGGAGCACCCATTGTGGACTTGGCAAACCTGATTTTCGCGGAACAGGAAAGTCAACATGGGGATCCTAACGCTTTGGTCGAGCCAACACCCAATACTCGAGCCAATATGTATAGGTAGAATCCTACCCCTCAACGATTATAGGTAGAATCCCGATCCTAGGTAGAATCCCGATCCTAATAATCTTGGGTATACACCTCTCCTTTCACGTCTTATATTTTTATATGCCTTTTTATTTTGCTCTGGAGCCCAAAAATAAATAAGATGGCCCTAATTGAAGTATAAATTAAGAAAATATTGTTGTAAAGTGATGGAAAAGAAAAAAATTAAAGAATTAGTCCCTCATTTTAGGGGTACATATTCACTCTAGTGGAATGGAGGAAATATTATCCTTTCTTTTCCCCTAAAATAAGATCAATCTTTTTTTTTATATTCTTTGTATTATTATATTCATTATCCTTCATCTCTCCTTTTATATTTACTTCTATTTATTTTCATTTATATAGTTTAACTTTTATTTGAGCATTTTAACTTTTATTTTCCCCTTAAATATTACCTCGTGTATATCCTTATAATGAAAATATTACAACAAAATGGCATATAGTATTATATGGCCCTGGTAGAACACATATTTTGTACTTACAATGCATTTTACTCCTTGTCTTGTGAGTCTTCATTATTACTAATCAAGTTTGGATGGATTGCATAGGCTCTATTACGAAAATTAGGTACTCTATTTGTCGAACCAAATTATAGGGGGTATGCGATAATCAGATACCCGAATAAATTCGGATTGGGATATGAGACGATTAAACAATTATCCCACTAACCGAGTATTCGGGTTTTCGGGTACTCGAATATCCGATTACCTGATTATGAACATTTCAATTTAAACATTAAACTTTTTTTTTATACTCAACAATTATTATTATTATTATTATTATTATTATTATTATTATTATTATTATTATTATTATTATTATTATTATTATTATCATAAATTTGCTATTGATATAAATGAATAGGAGGAAAAAAATTCATATATGAGTAAGTAGGTGAATGAGAAGAAGAAAGGGTGTTTGAAAATGCAATGAAAAGAGCATACATATGTTGAATCAAAATCAATTTCTACAATATAAGGGTTTGTTGTATAAACTGACTAAGAGTTTGGACGGTAAAAGCCAAATCAGGCCTGGTATGGGTAAGGAAATTGAGTTTGCCCATGAGATTACGATAATGAGTAGGATTAGAATGCACAGGAGCATCAGAGGAATGTAGCTTCAGATTAAGTGGTAAGGGAGTGATAGCCTTTTTGAAGGTGGGAATGCCAGAATCACGAAGAAGATCAGTAGTGAACTTCTTTTAAGTAATAGCAATGCTTTGGTCGAGGTAAGAAACCTCAAAACCAAGAAATAACAAAGAGTGCCCAAGTCTTTGATACTAAAAACTTTGTTAAGATGATATTTTAGTTTGTGAAAGATATAGCGACAATAGTGAAAGATGTAGAAGTTTCTTTAGTAAACAATGAGTAATCATGTTTGGATTGAATGAATCCCTGATGTAAAAGCTCAATTGTGAGCTTAGCAAACCACTGTCTGCTAGCTTGTTTAAGACCATACAAGGATTTTTTAAGTTTGCAAACAAGATGTGGTGCATGAGGTAAACCTTCAGGAGGATTCATATATACATCTTTGTGAAAATCGCCATGTAGAAAGGCATTGTTGACATCAAGCCGATGTAATGTGTAACAGGGCAGCAATCCCGGTATATAATTCCCACTAATAATTATGTTTACAATAAATAATGCGAATGTCTTAAATTCCAAACTGCTAAAATCCATTAAAATATAAAATCGTTTAAAAAATTACAATTGAGAGAATAATACATATTGTTTTCTCAAAACATAATAAAATCATATATACACCATGATCATCAAAGTCACCAATAAATAAAACAAATTGCAGCTAAATCCTTGATAAAGAACATAAATGTTCCGGCCTGAATCGAAACTTGAAGCTAAACCTTCCTGCAAAATACTGTCATCCATGATACGAATGACAGCTACTTGAATCGGAATCAGCGCCGAACGCCAAGTACAAACTCCTCAACAATGTAATACTATGACAATCATAATATATTCACAAGATATGCAAATTGTGTATTTCAAAACTTGATTTTAAGTTCCTCGGTTCTTATTTCTCATTTTCAGTTCTCAAATACTTTCAACAATTTTTCACATTCATCACATGAATGTAAATAAATATATTTGCTACAGCTACCTACACTTGGTACCTATAAGGTTCATCCAATTAATCTACTTAGATCCAAAATCACATTTGCACAACACACATAATAATGACTTTCTAATATATGTAAGGGCCTAGCTAGAGGAGAACATATTCCAAACTCTAACTGTGATGGGAGTCATCGCTCCACCAATTGTTATACTCGAGATAGGACTCTCTCGGTCCCCCTACATGTCAGGAAACACGGGCACCAGATTACATGCCGGTCTGTGGTTTGATATTTCCTTACTATCAGAGTCATTCATCCAAGTACACATAAGTTCAAAAAGGACTCCATTTTATATATTTCCCATTTCTATAAATCGACCCTAGTATATTCAAACTCCAAGTCAACATCCTCTTAGGGAAAAGTCAACATATTTGCTAATTCAACAATTAAGAGATTATCAATAAATAAGTTTCACAAATTTAAAAAGGTTCTAGAGGCTATATAAGTTCTCTACAAGACTGTACAAACTTATAGAACTAAAGAAAAATATTTCATGATATTTATTAAGGAATTTCCATCAATAAAACATGTAAATTAATTAAAAATTCATAATAACCAACAAAAATATTATAAAAATACATTAGAGGTCCATAACCTATATGAAGTTAGTTTTAGACCATAAAGTTAAAGAAAAACAAGCCTATGGATTCTAACAAAATTGTTTGGCCAATTTACCGATAAACCGACATAAAATTATTAATGTCCTCAAATGTCCACGAACAATTTTTTTAATGGTCCTCATATGATCCTACTGTATATGGAAGTGTCTCGTAAACATTTCAAGTCCAAAATATTCCATTTAGTATTTATTTCATATTTTATCGTTTTTAGAATCATCGTTTTATTTAAAATTTACAATGGTCCTTAGATGGTGATATAACTTATCCAATAATCAAATTATAAACCTAATGCCCATATAAGGGTCTCGTACAAATTATAGCTTGAAATAACTTCATTTAGTAATTATTTTATATTTTAAGATTTTACGTTTTATCGATAAGTAATAAAACACTTAATAAAAATTCCTAGAAAAATACTAAAAGTTTATATTCTCGTTCAAACTTGTAGAAAAAAATAATAATATGATTTTATAAACCATTTTATCCATTAATATTATATTTAACCCCCTTAAATATATTAAAAAATATTTTTTTAGTTAAAATTCCATTAATAACCATTTTAATGAAATAACTTTAAGGAAATGAACCTAATTGATTTTAAAACTTTTATCTACTGTGGAGTTCATATTAAATAAATTCCTAAAGTTACTAAGCTCACACAAAATCTATTCACAACAAGAACTTCATAAAAACATCACAAAACATCATTTTTACGCATTTTTACATAATAGAAATTCATAAAATTTACATGCATGAACATTAAAGTGAAAATACACATAATAAACCTATATCCATCATTAATATCATATTAATGAGAAAATTTCAGATTTATATATTTTTCTTTTATGACTTTAATTTAATACTGTTTTCAGGTAATAATCGCAATACTTTAAAATTTATAATATGAACATATGAATAACATTTCTAACATTAATATGTATAAAATATCATAAATTTTCAATTTATAACATGCATATACTTAAACTTATAATAAACACTTTATTTTTACTTTGAACACAAAAATGTTTTATTCTTACTTTAACTCAACATGCAAGATATAAATTAAATCAATCTAACATGTTGTCATATGTTTCACATACTCAAGTAAATATAATATAAATGTCACATGGTAAGAAGGTTAAGAAGTGTGTACCATAAGCCACTAAAGATGCAAGAGAAATAATAAGAAATAAGAACTCCAAAATAAGAGGAAATAAGCTCCAAGATTAATCTTCAAGGTTTCAAGAATAATAATCCAAGCTCCCAAAATTATAATACTAGAACCTTACAAAACTTGATGATTTTGACTTAGGAAATAATAAAATTATTTTCTATCTTTATCTCTAACTCCAATTATAAATTCCACATTCAACTTAAAGTCCAAATATCTCACCATCATAAGTCCCTTTTCTGCATTTCTTACTAAAATTCTCATAACCTCTAGCTCCAAACTCCAAATCTAATGATTCAAGTGTCTAATTATTCACAACTCTAAGAGCCATATTTCTTAAAACAAACTATAGTGTTAAAATGAGTAGAATATGGTTGAAAATACACAAAACAGAAGGTGTTCGAAATTGGCCTACTCTTAGTTATCCTAAATGTTTGAGGGCAAAACATAACCTTTTATGCTCCAATTGATGCAATTCTTGGGTCTCGAATGTGAGGAATTTTGTGTATAAGATTACTATAAGGTTTATTTATACATGAATGAAGAGGAAGATGAGTGAACACTTCAAATTATGTTCATGTATACAGCTGACAAAAAAAGATTGACAAATTATGAATGTTTGCTGAGGATGAGGGACTTATAGAGCTTTTATATGTGCGTGTGAGGTGTCAATGGAAATTTTAGGATGTCTAAAATATTATAGTATAAAATTATGAGAGAATTTAGGAGAAAAAGGAGAATTTGTTGAAGGTATATAAGCTGCCAGAAACTGTTGAGATGAAGGGGTTGAAAGATAGGGATGAATCTCTCATTTCTAGAGGGATATAAGGTCGTGTAAGGTACCTATAGAAAGCTTAGAGTGTTAGAAAAAGTTTCCAAGTGGTAGCACGCAATTATATAGGGTATAGCTTAGGTAAATTAAGGTATCTTTCAGACCTTGCAAAACTGTCACCAAACCCGAGCTTTGTATAAATCTACACTCTTCTTTAATTATACCACAAGCTACCTCAATCTAATGGTTTGGTATCTTCAATAAAATGCATGTGGATGATATGGTAAAATATGAGATCAAAATATACTCATTTACTATTTTAAAATGATTTTAGAAGTCACTTAATAGTTTCATGCAAAGTTCTAAAATTCTTGTTTTTAGGAAATGATATATTTTCTTTAAAACTAATATAAAACCATTATCAAAACTTATTTTTAAATATCAAAAAGACTATAATATCATTATAAAATCATTTTCATAATCTTTTCTATTTAGATGAATATATCTTCATTAGATTCAAATATAAGTACTTTTCTTAAAGAACATAAAATAAGCTTTTGTCAACATAGTTTCTGAAGACATTTGCAAATAATATAAAGCTTTATAATAATAAACCAAATTAATATATTTATCAAATCAACTAAGTTTAGAAGGAAATTTATTTTATGATATTAAATCAACTTAACTTTGATAAAATTAAGTAAATTGAAATATTTACTTTAAATATAATAACATTTAACAAAATAAGACTTAGTTTATTCAAACTTAAAAGTTTTAAAAATTAAACTCTTATTATGTTCGACACTTAAGTATAAATAACTAGATAAGTTACTAGCAGCAATCCATACTCATGGCTATTTAAGCTAAGATTAAAAGGGTTTTAAAAAAAAAGGGCTATTACATAATGGTCATTTCTTAGAGGCTGCGAGAGCGATGATGCACCTAATGGTTGTCATTTTGACAACAGGAGAAAAGGTTTCATGAAAGTCAATGCCATATTCTAGGGTATATCCTTTGGCCACTGGACGTGCTTTGTATCTCTCTAATGAACCATCAGCCTTAAGTTGAGTTTATAGGGCCATTTGAATATTCACCAAGAGGTAAGAGCCTCTACGTTGTATGGTCCTGAAGATAACAAGCATTGGAGTTAAAAATGAGAGAGCAATTGTAATCAGTACACAATTTGGATGCTGAGATTATATTGAAATGGAGTTGTGATACATAAAGAACTCTTTGCAAGATCATTAATAAGATGTATATCGCCTTCTTAAAAAAAAGTAAGCACACTCCCATCAAGAATAGTAATAGTGTGGTTAGGATTAGAAACATCAGCAACATTAACAAGAGAAGTAAGATCATTGCACATGTGATCGGGTTCTCCTATATCAATAATACAATGAGAGTAAGAAAGATGAGAGGCTAAGCAAGATATACCTGCTATGTTGCTTGTGGTAGTAAGGGAAGTATCAACATCAAGGGACTTCTCTGTATCTTTCTTACCAAAAAGATTGAGAAGGTGAGTAAATTGTTCTTTAGTAAGACTTGTATCTTTGACAGTAAGTGAGGAATCAGGAGTAGTGCTGTGAGTAACTACAATAAGCTTTTTAAGAGAGGGACGCCTAGAGGTTGTAGGATAGCTATAAAGTTTGAAGCAACGTTCAACAGAATGACCAGGAATCTTGCAGTGGTCACAAAAGTATGGAGCAGTACTTTTAGTACCAGATATAGACCTGTCTTGAGTATTAAATTCTTGATTTCTGTTGTAGTATTTCTTTCTGTCCACAACAAAAGCCAAAGAATCAGTATGCGTGATTGTAAGCTTGCTAACCTCCTTGTGTCTCTCTTATTGTTATAAGAGACGATAAATGATAGATTCATTGGGAAGCTCGTTCATCATCAGAATATTAGTGCACACTAGATTATACTTAGGATCAAGTTTCATTAAAAATTGCATAATTCTTCCATCTTGTTGTACTTTGAGCATACTTTTGGTTAAATTGCAAGAACAATTGTTGCATTTACAAGTAGGAATTGGACTAAGATTATCCAATTCATCCCAAAGAGATTTAGCCTTAGTAAAGTATTCAACTACTGACATACCAATAGTTTGAGTCAAGGAAGCCAGTTCTTCTTGTAAAGCATACAATTGAGAGTAAGAGCACTGACCAAATCGATCCTCTAAGTCCTTCCAAATTTCACTTGCTGTAGAGTAATACATGATACTTATGGCAAGTGTTCGATCAAGTAAAGCAATTAACCAGTCAATAATCATGTTGTTGCAGCGTTCCCAGGGCTCTTTGAAGAACATCATCATTTGTAGGTTTAGGTAATGAATTATAAATGAAATCCATCTTGTTTTTGGCTGTCAAACCAATAATGACAGACCTCTTCAGATCTCCATAACTAGTTCCATCAAAAATATTTGAGACTAGTTTAGTACTTGCATGATCTGAGGGATGCAAGTAATATATGCTTGCTGGATTTTATGTGGGGTCAGCAGTAGCAGCAGTGGTGTTGGTTTGAGAAGGAGACAAATTATCAGAAGAGATGTTCGCCATTGATGCAAAAAAGAAATATGAAAGAACAAGAAACAAGAAGGAAGAAAAAAAGATGAGAAGCAAAAGCAATGATTCAAACCTTGCTCTGATACCATAACAGATTTATGAGAAAAAATCTTCAGTTTCAAGAACTTAAATCTTATTAAAATCATTAGCAAGAAAGAGGTATATATATACAGCTATTAACCAGAAGACTAAGACTACTCACTAACTAATTACAAGGCTATAACAAACTAAACAAAGAGTAAATAAAATGAAAACTAAAATATGTAACAACGTTGATGACATGGATAACAAACTTTTTTCTAGAAGCAAGAAGATCAATGAGATATATATACATACATATATATATATATATATATATATATATATATATATATATATATATATATATATATATATATATATATATATATATATATATATATATATATATATATATATATACATATATATATATACATATATATATATATATATATACATATATATATATATATATATATACATATATATATATACATATATATATATATATATATACATATATATATATATATATATATATATATATATATATATATATATATATATATATATATATATATATATATATATATATATATATATATATATATATATATATATATATATATATATAATTTAAGAGATATTGGTCAAGAAAACGGATAAACAATGTTATGGGAAGATGGAGTGTTTAACACTTGATTAAACAAAAAAAGACTTGCATTGATGAGAGTTTGGATGGGCAAGCAATGGCTAATTCAGCCATTATGTTGAAAGATTGATGTTGAGTGCTAGGCAAGCGAAGCAATACGACATGGGTTTGTCGAATTGCGTGGGGTAAGAAAAATGTAGAAGAGCAACTAGAAGCTTTGTGGAGGCAAAAAGCTTGGGTTCCCGAGCGAGCAAACCACTTTCTTGGGAGAGCAAGCTTTCATTAAGGAGAGAATTTGATGTAAGAACCTCGTTTTCAGGTGAATTGCATGCCTTTTAATTTTCATTTTTTTTTTTGAAATGTGCTTTTTAATTTTCTTAATATAGCTATAAATAAATATTCTCAATGCAAAAATAATATTGTCATAATTATATAGGGTCAATAGGCAGAATTAATATTTTTACATCATTTAAAATTAGAAAAAAAATTTCACCCATTCATTATGAATAATTCTACATTTGGGTTATTTTCTAATATAATCTAACATTTGTCATACATTTGCCCACAATATACCCTATTTCTAAAACTATGTAATAATACGGTATGCTACCAGCAAATTAAGGTTGAATTAGTTGCAGCGAACTAAGCGCAAATGTTAAATTATCAGAAAATAATCTAACGGTGAAATTTTTCACAGCGAATGTATGAGGTCATTTTAGATCGGTTCTTGGCCACAATTTGGTTAGGTTTTGCTCTAACATTGCAACTTGCTTGATTTCTCTAATTAATCAATTAATAAACAAATTCCTGTGTAAAATACGGATGGAATAAATATTTACTAATATGAATAACGATATTTTTTTATAAAATTAATTCATTTACAATAAAAACTTAATTATTAAATCTCTGTATATGTTATGATATTTATTATTATCAAAGTGAATAAATAATTTATCATACAATAACATTAAAACATATATTCATAGTAATTATTGAAATTAAGACAAATAAACATTAAAAGTCTTCAATTATGATAGATATGAGAGAGAAGACTTAGTTGAAAAAATATTCAAATTAATTTGTTTATTCATTATGTGATAATGATTTATTACCTAATAAGTTAAAATAAAGATTTTACATGTGTATTCTTTTTGGTTTATATAAGTAAATATTGCATATCAATAAATCATCACATATAGTTATATATAGTCAATCAACAAATTTTATATGTATTAATGAGTAAATTGTTTCCTTAAATATCAAGTCAAATATCAAAAATTTCTCTGTCAATAATAGAAAAAGGCTGGAAAAATTTTAATGACAGTCTGACACGTGTCTCAAGTCGTTTCTTCATTATATTTTATTGATTGATTGATTGATTAACAACGAATAATATCAATTAATTGGATTGTTTTTTTTTGTAATATTCCAGGTTAAAGTGAACCAGATATTCACATGTAAATATGAAAACTGGTTTACACGTCGGACATTTAAGTTAAACCGTTTTTAAGATCGATGACGTTCTAGTGATAAAGAAATAAGTAATCAAAAGAAAATGTTGAAAAATAAATCAGCGGAAGTCTTCAAGTTTACAACGAAGGGCCTCAACAAAACCAGATAAAATCCAAAATAGAGTGTGCTTACTAAAATAAATAGTAAAGTTCAAACGATAACTAGAAACGATATCAACTCAAATATGATCGATAGTCAGCACATTAACAGGTTCTAACATTTGAATCCTCACACACCTGCCCCACCTGCAAATAGACCTACTAGTTGTCAAAAGACAACATCATAGCAAGCACAAAAGAACACAAACCAATACACGTCAGAGATTTCATACAATGTATTATACAAGTTACATACAAGCAATGAGTTCATCCTAACATTCAAATGCTCTAATAGTTAAGATATCATATTTGAGTTTCCAATTCCCAACTCATTCGTTGCTCGTCCAGTTTGGGTCGCTAGAATATTATAAAAGTTTGGAGGAATACACATGGGAGAGTTAATCCCAAGGCAACTTCCAGCCTAAGACGTTGCCCGCCCTATTCGAGTCGTCAAAGGTAAAGTATGCATATCCTCATGGTGACTGTAATGATTCAAAACTACCATGGGAACGATAACAATAATAATTCCATTCCAATAATTTAACCCCATGTGGGTAACCAACATAACCATCCTCAAATTTCCAACTTAAACTCCTTTCAAATTATTTTTGGTGTCTAAACCTCAAGTGATAAACAACATCACATTATAGAATGAATACAACATTACTTCACATAACCTATTACAAAAGTATGGTCTAAGCGTGTACCTTAATAGCACGGTAAATCAATTCAAGGCACTTTCACAATCGGGATGTCAACCTCTGATGAACCAAGGTCCTAAACACAAATACACACACACACACACAAAAAACACGTATTAGAACGTGTTTACACATTCAATTCATTTTATACCATCAAGGCATCACTAAAACTTCATAATTTTAATGATTAAATATTAATATAATCTCAATAACTTCTTAATTTTAAAGTGCAACCAGAAAATTTATTGCCCTTTTTGGACAGTTTTCAAAATTCAAACAGAAAATCCGACTTAACCACTGCGTCCAGAAGGCATCAATTATGTTGGGTACCAAGTTTCATAATTTTTAACACACATTTACTATTTTAAACTAATTTTAACGTTTAAGTGACCTTTAATGCAATCGATGAACGACAAACAAAATGCACTCGAATGTCAAGGTTCGAGGCGCGCCTGTCGAGAAACACCTACTGTCCAGAATTTTTTTTAATTTTTTTATTTCATTTAAATATTTATATTCCTTTATTTCATTTATTTTAAATTCAATGATTTTTATTCCCAATATTTACAATTCAACACATACTACCACAAAATCATTCTTAATAATAAAATAATCAAAATAAGAGTATATATCCACACATACACTAATCACAACACACAATTAAAAACAACATAAAAAGAAAATATAAATAATTATATTAAGACATTTCTATCACTCATTAATTATATAAATATATATATATATATATATATATATATATATATATATATATATATATATATATATATATATATATATATATATATATATATATATATATATATATATATATATATATATATATATATTCCTTTATGCATAAAAATAAAATCATAAACACGACTTTTTTAGTAAATTGAAATTTTGCTAAAAAATCATAAATACTTATAAATAAATACTCATCCATAACTCATTTAACAAATTAAGATTTTGTTAAAGAATTAAGATTTTATATTAAAAAAAAAGAAAAAAGAAACTTTATCAATCTAAATGTATTAACACAACCCTTCTAATAATTAAATTTTGTTAAAGGGTTAAGAACTCATGGAAAACTAAACATGAATATGAATCATAATAAACCATATAAAGGTAACACATGAATTTAATTCTTCTAACAAATTAAATTTTGTTAAAGAATTATAAATCATAAAAAAAACTATATAAAATTAACACATGAATATAATTCTTCTAACAAATTAAATTTTGTTAAAGAATTATAAATCATAAGAAACTATATAAAATTCATGAATATAATTCTTCTAACAAATTAAATTTTGTTAAAGAATTATAAATCATAAGAAACTATATAAGATTAACACATGAAATATAATTTTTCTAACAAATAAAATTTTGTTAAAGAATTATAAATCATGAACAAAATTCTTTTAACAAATTCAAATTTTGTATAATAACCAAGGACTTACAATTTTCAAGGATTGCCCAATCGAACACTCAAAAACAACACTAAAGATTTTTTTCCTCACTTTTCTCTCTTTTTCTTTAAAATGGCAAAAAAAAAGGATCTAAAATGGTGAAGAAAATTTCTGAATTTTTTAGTGAATTTCAAATGTCTTTTGACCCTTCAAAGCCTAATTAATCAAAGCCTTAATGCCACTTAATTTGGGCATTTAGGGAGGAGTTACAAATCCCCTCCAATTCATCCCAACCGGCCACATTGTGATTTTTTCTTTTTTTTTTATTTAATTACTTTATTGTTCGGTTTAGTTGTTATCATTACGTGATAAACTTATTACGCAACAAAACACGTGCGCAACGAAGGTATACTCAAATAATTATTTAATATATTTAATCGACTAATTATTTATCAATAATTAATTTTTTAATTGATAAATTAACGGGGTGTTACAGTTTTTCTCTAACATTCAAAATTTCCTAAAAAATGTTCATAGGCGGATGTATTCTTTATCAATACTATTAACTGATACCATTTAAGAAGTTATATTTCTAAATATGCTAATAAATGCACTGGTTAATTGGTAGAACATTGGTGTGTGACAATATTGTCCTAGATTCAAGACTTTAAGCCTTACTATCAATAATTTTAAAAATTATACTTAATACATTAACATCATTTGATTTTATTTTGGATTCTTCTTTGAGCATGTTAACAGATCCTCTAAGAAAAATAAAATACTTATATAGGTTTAATTAAAATATAAAAATAAAGGAAATTTTCATGTGGTGACTCCGATTTTTTGGCTTTTTCACGTGGTGGACAAACATATTTTTAAACTGCATGATAACCATTAGTTTCTTACTTTTGTTCCACTTGGTAGGCAAAATTTTAAGATTTTTATTAAATTTACATTATTATTATCCATCATAACGACATTTTTTCATAAGAACAAACGCCCACATCATCCTTAAGAAGCACTTTTTCGAAAATTTAGTTGAAATGAGTACTTAATCTAACAAATAACATAACAATTTGTCTAATACATAAAAAAGTTGAAAGCTTGGGGTCACGATATAGATTAAAAAAAATTACAACATAGAAAAGTTAAAAACTTAGGATTAACACATAGAATTTTCAAAATATAAAAATAGTCCTATCTTCCCTCCCTCATAATTAGGATCCTTTTTATTACTTTTCTCTATTACCCTTATTAAGATTTTGACACCTATTTTGGAATAAAAAATAAAATTTTAAAATTTTCAAGTTTTCCTTTATCAAGCAATTCTATCTATTAGATTGAGTAATGGACTCTCCATTACATTTTTGACCCATTTGGTAGGTAGTAATAAATAGTTGTAATGGGAATAAAAAATTAGTGTAATTTTGGTTGAAAAATCTCTTGACTACCTTGATGGACATGCTTGTCCAACTTCAATTATCACATTTTGTTCATAAAATTCATTCCAATGCATTACCATTGAGAGATATGGTATTAGGTGTTAATGGAAATTTGTAAACAAAAAAACTTTTTTGTGATCAAAGTTTCATTACCATAAGAATGATATGAAACTTTTGATAAAATTTTACACTATAAATCATTCTCATTATCACCGTTTAGTACCACTAACCAAATGGGCCGTTTAAGTAATGGAGAGCATCCTAACTCCCTCACCTATACCCCACACACGCAACAGCCTCCCACACCACTCCCCCACCGCAGAAGCCCTGCCCCTTCCCTAGTGTATCGCCAACCCCTCCCCAAACCCACGCTACCACGCCTTTCACCAGCCCCCTCTCCGAGATAGCACCACTGCACACACCACCCACACAATCGCCCACCCTTCTGGACAGCACACTGTTGTGCGGCAGCGGAAGCAAAGATCGAAAAAACAATAATGAAATAATAAAGATTCAAACAAACAATAAAGAAAAATCACACCGAGAAATTTAACGTGGTTCACTATCAACGTGATAGCTACATCCACCGGCACCGAGAATAAACTTTTCACTATAAACCGGGAGATTACAAGATGAGCACGAGAAACCACAACAATGACTCTCCAAGCTTTTTCTCTCTTAGTTTTCCTCACTTTGTGTTTTGCGTTGCATCTCCTACATAATTCTAATTACATGAGGCCTTTATATAGTATACCTCATAATAAAAGAAATTAGGGTTAAGAAAATACAAGAGAAACCGTCAAAAACTAAGAATAACCGGCCAAAAAACGTGCCAAGAAACCGTCATTACGCGAACTGTGAAAAGGAGTAGAACCAACTCCGCGCCCCGCGGAGGTCTCTTTGCCTGGCATCTTGTTCGAGTCACTCTTTTCCAACAATCTCCACCTTGACGAGAACATGTAGTCAACCATTACCTCATCAAACCATAGTGAAGCAAAACCATTCTCAAGCAAAACCCGATGCAAAGCTCAAGCATAAGTCATACATCCCGACAAGTCTCCAACCAAGACCCATCCCGATAAGTCTTCAACTAAGACCCATCACATACTCGTTTTCAAGTATAACAACTCATAACGCTCAACTAGCATCACAAGTTCACTCATAATGCTCTATCTGCATCACGAGTACACGAGGCAAGCTCCACCTTGAGGTTGTGCACACCTCCACCTGTGAGCTCCCTTACACCGCCCCTAGGGGCCTATGCTAATGAATCCAGCATAGTAAAGAATCTACTAAGACTGTCAGACCATCCTACCTTCTTTACCTCTATCTTCATGTACGTGCATTCTGAATGAAATCTGACCACACTGTGCTTCTCCCGAACATCAAATACCTGATCACTAAACACACAATAGTAGTACACAAAAGCCAGACAAGGTTGATCACAAAGAACCATCACCGATATCAAGACATAATCAAACTCAGCGAACACAACCCAAGCTTCAACCGATGTAACAAAGCACTTAATATCATTCCCGTACATAAGAAACACAACAGCTGATCCAAGAAAACCGTAGAGAGAACAAATCTCTACCTGCCAGTGCCCCCACCCAGGTTGAGTCACAAACCTGCAAATGACACTTCTGGCATGCGCAAAACAAGTACACATCACAGCATACTTCAAACACCGAACCATTACTCTAGACATGTAGACCGACTTAGTCTCAAAATGAGGTGATGTAATTGAGCTAAGTAACACTACCAGTCCATACAACAGTTCCCACACTCTGCTCATACGTAAAGTCATAGCAAGCCACTGCGCCCGCTCACTATACTCTACAATGTGCTCATAAGTTGGAGTTCCAAGTGACTCCACAAAAATGGCTACCAACCTTGCCAATCCCACAAGGTTCAATGCATAACATTCCACACTTATAGCAACCAAAACAACACTCCCTACAGCCAACCTATTAGACTTCTCAATAACACATATAGGCTTTTCTTGAAACCCTTTAGATCGGCGGAATGTTCCCTGTACTGACTCCTTTAAACTATCCCCAGAGATAAAGATAGCACCAGAAATCACAGTCAAAGAGATACCTGGGGTAGCATCAACATCATCAATCTGGGGTCGAACAGAGATGGATGAGGAGTTAACCTCATACTCCACCTCAAACTCGGTACCACTATCACCATAACCAGCTGCTGCAAAATACACAACAACACACCAAAGCCCTAACAAGACTCCAAATATGAGATAGCACGATACCCTACTGAGCCACACCACACACATACTGGGCACCTCTAATCCCGTGTGTAAACCCCGATCGAACAAAGTGATCCAGTATCTACTCAACAACCAAGTATCAGAGAGCATGCATAAGACTCCCCTTAACAAGGTCCAATTTGCTATTCCTGTAACACCATTCTGCAATGGTGTTATCCCATAGGTATGATGCCACAAAATACCTAAAACACAGAACATAACAAATCCACAAAGCGAACTATCCAAATGTAGCCAACTAACCATCTTACCATACAAGTGATCATGAGCTTCAATGCTAGGCTCACACCCGTGTTTAAACCCAAACACCCAATGCTTGTCTTCCTCAAGGTAGGCATCCTTGACACATGTAAGACGATTCTCAATGGACAATTCCAGCCCTCTACTTTCACCCATATGACCATGCCTATCATAAATCGTCATCTCCTGGTGACAAATAGAAGCACTAACTGCAGAACTAGGCAGCGTAACACCCTGAAAGACATACAGGGATTTCACCTTGACACCCTTAAGTATCAAATCCGAACCCTAAAAGAAACTCACATCCCCATTGCTAAACTCACCCTTGAGCCCCAAATCATCTAAGGTCCCAAGCGATATCAAGTTCTTCTCCATTGCAGGAACATGCCTCACCTTAGTCAAAGTAACCCTTCTCCCATCTCTAGTCCGAAGTCTCATGGAACCAATACCTACTACTTCACATGGAGTACCGTTAGCAATCGTAACTGAGGCCCCAAAACAAGACTCATAAGTATCAAACCAATCCCGATGAGGACTCATATGGAACGAACTACCAGAATCAAGAATCCAGCTATCAAACAAATCACTAGACTCAACACAACTAATCAATGCTAAATCTTCCTCCGAATCATAGCTCTTGTTCTGTTTACTTTCGACTACTGTGACATGAGATTTATTCTTTAATTCTGGACATCTAGACCTAAAATGTCTTGGTTCCCGACATTGATAACATATTATGGTCTTAGTGTTGCTAGACCCATCTCTACTATTACAAGTATCCGACCTAGCACCGATACTATTGTTAGACCTATTATTCTTTTTAGAATTTCTACCCGACCTAACAACTAACCCACTGCCATAATTCTCATTATCACCTGTCGCCTTTTGACGCAACTCCCTAGTATAAAGTGCCGTCTTCACTTCTTCTATGGTCAACGAGTCTTTGCCAACCACAAAAGACTCCACAAAGTTCTCATAACTATTCGGTAGAGAAACAAGCAATATTAAAGCTGCATCCTCATCATCTATCTTAACTTCTAAATTACGCAAATCTAGTAAAATAGAATTAAGATTTTCTAGATGATCCCTTAATGGCGTACCTGACTGCATCCTGAGGCTAAACAACCGCTGTTTCAATAGTAATTTGTTGGTTAAAGATTTTGTCATGTATAGTGACTCCAATTTTAACCATAATTCTGCGGCCGTCTCCTGATCAGCAACCTCCGTGATGATATGATCATCAAGACTTAGTAAGATGGTAGAATGAGCCTTTTCTTCCATCACTACTAACTGTTCATCAGTCCATCCGTTTCCAGATCCCCACGTAGACGCTGCACTCTTTGGGATCAACGGACGCCAAATCTGCAACTGCTTTAATAACGCCTTCATCTTAATCTGCCATAGCCCAAAGCTATTCTTCCTATTAAATTTCTCAATCCTTATTGTAGAATCTCCTACCATTGTTTCCTTCAAAAACTCTTCCTAGGATTAAACCTGAGCTCTTGATGCCAATTGTTGTGCGACAGCGGAAGCAAAGATCGAAAAAACAATAATGAAACAATAAAGATTCAAACAAACAATAAAGAAAAATCACACCGAGAAATTTAACGTGGTTCACTATCAACGTGTTAGCTACATCCACCGGCACCGAGAATAAACTTTTCACTATAAACCGGAAGATTACAAGATGAGCACGAGAAACCACAACAATGGCTCTCCAAGCTTTTTCTCTCTTAGTTTTCCTCACTTTGTGTTTTGCGTTGCATCTCCTACATAATTCTAATTACATGAGGCCTTTATATAGTATACCTCATAATAAAAGAAATTAGGGTTAAGAAAATACAAGAGAAACCGTCAAAACTAAGAATAACCGGCCAAAAAACGTGCCAAGAAACTGTCATTACGCGAACTGTGAAAAGGAGCAGAACCAGCTCCGCGCCCCGCGGAGTTCTACGTGTCCCGCGGACCTGATCAGTACATACTCCGCGCCCCGCAGAGGTCTCTCTGCCTGGCATCTTGTTCGAGTCACTCTTTTCCAACACACACAACACCAACTAGGTCGTCGCCGCGATGGTCTTCGCAGAGGTGGGTTCAGGAGTCTTTAACAAAGGTATGGCGAGGGATCATTGTAGGGGACAGTATTAGCTAGCATGCATAATTGACCAAGCTTAGTGAGCTAATAATATAGAGTGATTTTTGAGGTCATTTTACAACATTTTATGTGGTCACAAACTTACAAGTTATCTTTACATACACTTTCCATTTCATGAATGTTACACATGATTTAATCCTAAATCTGACATTGCAACTTGTCAAATGCCATCAACTTTAGGGGCTTCTTGTTGATATTTTCTGGTAATACTGCCCCGCACAAGGCTATATTGACCATAGGCAACGCATACATAATATGTTTGTCTAGGGTTCAATGTTAGAAAATAGTCCAATCAGTAACGAATTCAGGTTTAAAAATTATTGGTAGGATAACATTCAAAATATTGATGATTATTCTTCATAAAAAACTTTTATAATTATTATAGTTGACGTGTATTTTAAAAATAATAAAAAATATATTAAAATTAAGAGTATGGTAATTAATTTTAACATCTCCTTAATTTTTGTTTAATGAAAGCATTCTACTGTAGCGTAATTACTAATATTAAAAGCCAAATTTATTCTATAAGGGTAACTAAATACTTCTATATAATTGGTGTATTATAAATTTACTTTTTAAGTCATTTACTATGAAAATAAAGAAAATAAGTCAATCACATGATGTCACATATCAAAGAAATACGTACGCTGTTATAATTAGCAATCTATGTGAATTGAATAGTTTTGTACCCATAAACTAATATTTATATTACAAGATTATTTCTTACCACCTTCTCCACTGTTATATTGGAAATTTTGAAATGCATTACAAGGTATATATAAGCTTAGTTTATACTTCTTCCATCTCAAAATTACAGTTTTATTTGTGTTATGTTACTTTTTTCATAATAGTGTTTTTCATTGTTTGCAATAGGATAGTAAAATAAATGGTTAAATTAGGAGAGAAAAAGAAAGTAATGAAATAAATGGTTTGAAATTGCGTTTAATGGTACGTTGAAGGTGGGTTTCACATCTCAAAAAGCAAATATAGCTAAAATATTGTGATAACATAAAATGAAAAATGTAGTTAAAATTAGCGACAAAAGGGAGTATTTATTTTTTTTCAGAAAAACACCAATAGCATGTGCTACCCAAGGTCACTATGTACATCCGTATATGGTTCTATTAAAATTGTAATAAAACTTTTGCCAAACTACTGTTAAAATTGATATCGACTCGCAATAAAAAGGATTTTTTTTTTTATTTTACCTTGGCCCCATATAATATGAGAAACTACATTTTAAAAACAATGCAAATTCTCCAAGGAATGGCCCAAAGATTTTACAATTTTATACCTCAAAACTATCGAGATTTTTAGTGGTTCTATTACCACTATTAAACCAATTTAACGCTTTTCACGAGAATTGATGATAATATAGTTATGGTCATCAGTCTAGCATCCGACACAAAGAAAGAGTCCGAGGAATAAAGTAGTGGACATATATATTGTTATGAATGGTATGTGTGACTTGAGTGCACAAGTTAAAGTGTGTAATAATGTGTGTGACTCTTGGTTTGTGGAATGCAAATGGATGTAATTATATGGAGAGTATTCATGATGAATTATGAGTGTTAATGAAGATTAATGAAGAAGAAGAAGGGACTTGATTTATGGTAGCTCTATCAGAATTCTGATCGAGGGATCAGAAAGGTCGCTCGACCGAGCGAGTCATTTTGGTAGGTCGAGCGGTCAGACAGAATGCTCCAGAATGCTGCTGATTCTCGCTCGACCAAGCGAGCTCCCTGTTTCGGTTGAGCGGATCTTCTGATATGCATGGGATGCTAGTTTTCGACCTTTCAAGTTCTTGGAGTTATTTCATATTATTCATTACTCAATTTTAACTATGTATTCAAGTGAGCTATTGATATTCATGTACCTAGTACTATATATAGAGCTCTCATACTCACACATCAAACACAACCCCTAAGCCAAACACATAGCCTTTTGTTTTTATCTCTTACTCAATTTTAATTCTTCTTTGAGAAGTGTTGTTTATACTCATTTTTTGATATAATATAAACAGAAACTACACACCACGGAGGACGTAGCCATCATTGGGTGAACCTCCTTAAATCATTATGTCCTTTTGATTAGCTTACATTGTCAAACGTTGTTTTGTTCATTGTTGTTTGTATTGTTCTTAGCATCGTATCGGTTTTGGCAAACGTTTTCAATTGGTATCAGAGCCAGGTTGATTTTACGGTGTCTTAAGAAGTTGTTATTTGAGAAATATGACTACAATGAAGCTTGACATAGAGAATTTTGATAGGAATGTAAATTTTGGCTTATGGCAAGTCAAAATGAGAGCCATTTTAATCCAAAATGGTGTGCATAAGGCCATTGATGGTGTAGATAAGATGCCGGAAGGAATGTCCGCATCAAGATGGGAAGAGATAGACTCAAAGGCATTGTCGGTAATCAAATTATGCCTTTCCAATGAAGTTCTAAGAGAGGTTGTTAAAGAAACAACAACCAAGGGTATATGGGAGAAGTTGGAATCACTCTATATGGCCAAGAGTGTTACCAATAGGCTACTTTTGAAAAGTAGACTCTACGATCTACGCTTGGAGGAAGGTAAATCCTTGAAACCTCACTTAGATGAATTTTACTCCATTGTTATGGATTTACAAAACATTGATGTCAAGCTTGATGATGAAGGCTTGGCAATTTACCTCTTATGTTCTCTAACCCCCTTCTTATAAAAATTTTAGAGAAACTCTACTCTATGGTAGAGATAATTTGAGTAGTGATGATGTGAAGAGTGCCTTGACACAAAGGGACCTTATCAATTCACAATTATCACAAAAGTCACAAAGCAATGATAGTGATGGTTTGTTTGTGAGAGGGAGGTCACAAGAGAAAGGTTCCACTAGTGGGAGTGGAAACAAGGGTAAAGGGAGGTCCAAGTCTATTAGGCCAAATAAAAATAAAACTTGTAATTATTGCAAGCTTAAGGGCCACATCAAGAAGGATTGTTGGAAGTTAAAAAAGAAAAATGAAGAGGAGGCTAGGGAAGGAACTAGTAATGCTAATGCTAGTTATGTGAATGATAGTGATGATGGTGATGTACTTGTTGCCACACATGGGTACAAAGATAATGATGAGTGGATTCTTGACTCGGGGTGCACATTCCACATGACTCCCAACAAAACTTTCTTCCATACATTTGAAAGTATTGATGGGGGAAATGTTACCATGGGAAACAACACGACTTGTAAGGTTGTTAGGATTGGGAGCATTAGAGTGAAGATGTTTGATGGAATTGTGAGGACCTTAACGGATGTTAGGTATGTTCCGGGCTTAAAAAAGAATCTTTTATCTTTGGGTACTCTTGACAAGATCGGGTGTAGAATCACTTGTGAAGGTGGAGTTATGAAGGTTGCCAAAGGCTCATTAGTTATGATGAAGGTTAAGTTGAATGGGAGTTTGTATGCTCTTCAAGGTTCAACCATCCTTGGCTCGACGAATGTTTCCACAAGCACAATGTCCGATCATGACACCAAACTTTGGCATTTGAGGCTTGGTCACATGGGAGAAAGAGGTATGTTTGAACTCTCTAAACAAGGTTTATTTGATGGGAAGAAATTTGGGAACCTTGTTTTTTGTGAACATTGTGTTTATGGGAAACACAAGAGAGTTAGTTTCAAACCCGCCATTCACAACACTAAAGGAATTTTAGACTATGTCCATTCCGATTTGTGGGGGCCTTCACGAATGCCCTCCCTTAGTGGTTGTAATTACATGTTGACCTTTATTGATGATTTTTCAAGAAAAGTTTAGCCTTATTTTATAAAACATAAAAATGAAGTTTTTGATGTCTTCTTGGAATGGAAGAAGATGATTGTAAAGAAGACCGGTAGGAGCATCAAGACCTTAAGAACCGATAATGGTCTTGAATTTGTTGATAATAAATTTCTGAAATATTGTTCTAATGAAGGCATTGTTAGACATAGAACTTGTGCAGGTCGTCCTCAACAAAATGGTGTTGCGGAGAGGATGAATAAAACATTATTGGAGAGGGCTCGGTGTATGCTAAAACAAGCGAATTTGGGGAAGCAATTTTGGGCCGAAGCGGCGGCTACGGCATGTTATTTGATCAACCGTTCTCCTCATACCTCCTTGAAATTCAAGTCGCCACAAGAAGTGTGGTACAACACTCGAGTAAATTATTCTAGTCTTAGAATCTTTGGTTGTCCAGCTTATATTCATGTAAATGATAGTAAGTTAGAACCTAGGGCTAAAAAGTGTATTTTTGTGGGATATGGAGTGGGTGTAAAGGGGTATAGGGTGTGGTGTAATGAATCAAAAAGAATAATTGTTTCTAGAGATGTTGTTTTTGATGAAAATAGCATGCTTGTATCTAGTATAGAAAAGTCCAATGATAATAATGTAAATGATGATGCACAAGTGGAGAGTCAACCTCCCAATATTGAAGATGAGAAAAATGATGATGATGTTCAACAAAGGTCTCCCTCTTTGTCCACAACTAGGCAAAGAAGGAAGATCGTGGCTCCGAGGAGGTATATTGAAGAGTGTGATTATGTGGTATACGCTCTCAACATTGCTAGCGAAGTCGAAGGGTTACATGAACCAAGTACGTACAAGGAGGCTATGGCCTCAAATGACTCAAGCAAGTGGTTGATAGCTATGAAGCAAGAGATGGAGTCTCTTGCAAAGAATGGGACTTGGGATATCGTTGAAGCACCGAAGAAAAAGAAAATTGTTGGGTGCAAGTGGATATTCAAGAGGAAGGAGGGTTCTTCTAGTAACATTCCTCCCATCTACAAAGCAAGAGTAGTTGCAAAGGGATACTCTCAAATTGAGGGTGTTGATTTTCATGAAGTTTTCTCACCGGTGGTGAAACACTCTTCTATAAGGGCATTGCTTGCTTTGGTGGCGATGGAGGATTTGGAGTTACATCAATTGGATGTAAAAACGGCTTTTCTTCACGGTGAGCTTGAAGAAGAAATCTTTATGAAGCAACCGGAAGGTTTTGAGGTAGCCGGTAAGGAAAATCATGTGTGTAGATTGAAGAGGTCATTGTATGGGTTGAAGCAATCTCCAAGGCAATGGTATAAAAGGTTTGATTCCTTTATGATTTCACATGATTTTATTAGAAGTTCTTATGATAGTTGTGTCTATCTTAAGAAATTTGAAGACGGTTCTTTGTTATATTTGCTCTTATATGTTGATGACATGCTAGTAGCATGTAGCTCTTTGTTTAAGGTGGAGAACTTGAAAGAGTTGCTTTCAAGTGAATTTGATATGAAGGATCTTGGTGAAGCCAAGATGATTCTTGGGATGGAGATTTTGAGAGATCGGGCTAAGGGTATACTATACCTTAGTCAAAGGAAGTACATCGAGAAAGTTGTGCAACGTTTCTCTATGGATGACGCTAAAGGTGTGTCTACTCCCCTTGCTTCTCATTTCAAATTATCTAAGAAGTTGTGTCCACAAACAAAGGCGGAAGAAGAGCAAATGGTAAGAATCCCATACACTAGTGCCGTTGGTAGTGTTATGTATGTTATGGTGTGTTCTAGACCCGACATTGCTCATGCGGTGAGTTTGGAGAGTAGATATATGTCTAATCCGGGGAAGGGACATTGGGAGGCACTAAAATGGTTATTGAGGTATTTAAAAGATACCTCTAATGTATGTCTTATGTATGGGAAGAATTCAAGCGAGCTAACCGGGTTTTGTGACTCGGATTATAGTGGTGATCTAGATAATAGAAAGTCCACAAGTGGGTTCGTGTTTACTTTGAGTGGTTCGACAATAAGCTGGCAATCATCTTTGCAAGATGTGGTTGCTCTTTCAACAACCGAAGCGGAGTACATAGTCGTGGCCGAGTCATTCAAGGAAGCAAATGGCTTAAAGGTCTTGTTGGTGAAATGTGCAATAAGGTGTGTGAGGTAAGTGTGCATTGTGATAGTCAAAGTGCAATTCATTTGGCTAGAAATCAAAACACATTTCATAGAAGGTCCAAACACATTGATATTAAGTATAATTTCATCCGGGATGAAGTTGAGCACAAGAGGGTGTTATTAAAGAAAATTGACACTACGGAAAATCCGGCCGACATGATGACAAAGTCATTACCTACAACCAAGTTTGAATTATGTGTTGACTTGGTTGGTTTAGCTCCTTGCTTGAAATAATGCCTTTGGAGCATTTGGGGTGTGTATGTTTTCTTTATGAATTGGATTGATGAATGTTTTTTGACTTGGGTGAACTCAAGTCAAGGTGGAGATTGTTATAAATGGTATGTGTGACTTGAGTGCACAAGTTAAAGTGTGTAATCATGTGTGTGACTCTTGGTTTGTGGAATGCAAATGGATGTAATTATGTGGGGAGTATTCATGATGAATTATGAGTCTTAATGAAGATTAATGAAGAAGAAGAAGAGACTTGATTTATGGTAGCTCGATCAGAATTCTGATCGAGGGATCAGAAAGGTCGCTTGACCTACCCGCTCGACCGAGCGAGTCATTTTGGTAGGTCGAGCGGTCAGACAGAATGCTCCAGAATGCTGCTGATTCTCGCTCGACCGAGCGAGCTCCCTGTTTCGGTCGAGCGGATCTTCTGATATGCATGGGATGCTAGTTTTCGACCTTTCAAGTTCTTGGAGTTATTTCATATTATTCATTACTCAATATTAAATATGTATTCAAGTGAGCTATTGATATTCATGTACCTAGTACTATATATAGAGCTCTCATACTCACACATCAAACACAACCCCTAAGCCAAACACATAACCTTTTATTTTTATCTCTTACTCAATTGTAATTCTTCTTTGAGAAGTGTTGTTTATACTCATTTTTTGATATAATATAAACAGAAACTACACACCACGAAGGACGTAGCCATCATTGGGTGAACCTCCTTAAATCCTTGTGTCCTTTTGATTAGCTTACATTGTCAAACGTTGTTTTGTTCATTGTTGTTTGTATTGTTCTTAGCATCGTATCGGTTTTGGCAAACGTTTTCATATATAATTAATGTGTTAATTATCATTTGTACAATTAATATTTAACGTGATAAAATATTTTATTTGAGCTTTTACACGTCGTAAAGAAAATGTGTTAATTATCATATGTATAATTAATGTTAAAATAGTTTATTAAATGTACATTTGGCTTAATAATAATTATCTCATAAATATTGTAAAACGTCGTTGTAATTGTATGATATTTAGAGTATAAAAAGCCATGTACTAAAGTATTAAAACTTAAGTCCAAAGATAAAGCAAAACAAAAAAGGGAAAAGAGCATACAGAGGAAAGTGACGACTCGTCCCTATTTTGCAGTGACTATAGGTGTTCAACAGGAAGAGTCGGGGCAAAATTTAAATGGGTCAGGTCAGGGCAAGTCATGTCAAATTTAACGGCCCGGAGCGGGTCAAAGGTCGTTTAAACCCGATCCACTTTGACTCGTTTTTTAAAAGTTCATATAACTTTTTTTATTTTGCTTTATGGCCCGTTGGGTCGACCTACCTGTATATATAATAGTATCATATAAATATATTAAAAAAATGTTTTAAATTTTTTTTGTAACCATTCCTATTATTATCCGACCCGACCCGACCCTACCCTTTACACCAAGGCTCGGTAATGGCCCGACCCGACCTCCTGATGACCCATTAATATGTGACCCGACCCTTGACTCATTGGTTCGACGCGCCCTGTTAAACACATTTAGCAGTGACTCGCCGCTTTCCCTTGCTAGCATAGTGCAGGAAAAATAAAAAGTCGACTCATCGCCTAGAAAAGTTGAGTCAGTGCTTAAGCGACGACTAATTGCCAATGAGAACGATGACTCGTCGTTTTTCTATGGAATACAAGGAACGCGTTTATCATTACTTTGTTGATTGTTTTGCTTATATAAGTTGTGTTATTTCATGATATCTGATAAATGATAAATTATTTGATTGAATAAATTAATGGTATTCAAAGTATGTAACACTAATATAAATAGTGAAAGTTCAATATAGATAAGTGTGGTGGTTGCAAATATCCTTTTTTTGAATTTATTTTCATCATTTCGATGTTTTATCTCTTTTCTTCTCTACATGCAGATAATCTAAGAACTTAGCTAATTCATACATTAGATTTCTAATTTTTCATCAGATAAACCCTCTTATTTTTTCACATTGCTTATTATGTAGTACTTACATTGAAGTGCAAATCGTTGTATGTCAACAGCAGTGTATTCGAAGTAAAACCTAAGCACAATGTTGGGCAAAATTACGCTATTAGGAAAACATTCTATGCGCCTCGGTTTGGTATCGAGTTTATGAAGACTTCTTAGTCTAAATGATCTTCAATATTGTGTTGGATTTGAAAGTTTAAGTGTGGATCTTAATTAGTTTCACAAGTGTCGTTTTTTAGTTGTATTAGATTTTTATTTCTTGTACATCTTCATCAATTTTGGTGCTTGTATCATTCTCTTCAAGTGTATAAAAAGATATACAACAATCTAATAGCATTATAGTCTAAGAACGTGGCAAGTTTGAAGGAAAATGACGACAAACATCATAAAGTTGGAAATTTTATTAGGTGTTTTTATAGTACAAAGATGCATCAAGAAAACTAGTAAGTGGAAAAAAACTATCTATCACGCAAAAAATGTTGCGGGTTTTGAAAGACGCAGCATGAAACTAATGTAAAAAATTGCCGAAAAAATGAAGACTATATGTTGCGGCTCTATTAGAACCGCAACATATAGCACATTATAATGTGTATTATGCGGCAATTCAAATCTGCAACATATAGTGTTCATTTTTTGCTTCTTCTCCAAAACATTGCTACTGTCTTCGTTCTTCAAAACAAACGAAAATTTCAAAACCCACTTCTTCTTCAAAACATTGTTGCTTCTTCGTCAAACTAGCCAACGAATTCTTCCACATAATTTCTCACTCTTCTATCTTCTTCTTCAATCTAACCCCTTGAAATTCTTCAAGCTTCTTCGTCCTCTTCAAGCTTCTTCAAACTTTTTGTTCTTATGTCTTCTTCAAGCTAATTAACCCACGTTTTTTAAGGCTTAGTTTTTTTAAGGTAATTTCTCATTTTAATTTCTTCAATCTTTAACTTCTTCAAGCTTCTTGGTATTTTATGGCTTAGTTTATTTTAAATAGTTGTGTACTAATTTTTATTTTTATTTTTTTATTTTTTATTTTTTATTTTTTTCATTGTTGGCCACATAACTCCATTGTAGAGTACAACATTATCATTTGAATAACAAATTAATTTCTAATAAATGTCATATTTTGTTTTTGATATTTTTATGTATTTGTACCTACTAGTGTGATTTTATTTATGAATGTGATTTTATTTATAAATGTAGTTGTTATTTTGAAATCTTACATTTTCCCTAATTATATTATTAGTTTGTTAATTAGGGTTGTGTTATTATTATGGTTAATTAGGGTTGAATGAATGTTGTTATTAGAATATACATAGGGTTGAATGAATGTTATTATTAGAATATACTTATTATTATTAGGGTTAATTAGGGTTAAATGAATGATTATTACTTAGTAGGTTAATTATTGGCACACGACACTTATTAGTATATATTGTAATTTTTAAATGGTAGAATAGAAAACATGGGCATATGCTTGAAATTAAGTCTCAAGTTGCGTTTTTAAGGCTTTTATGCAAGTAACTTGCTTAAACTTAGTCAAACTTGATTTGTTTGACATCAAACTTTGCACACAACACTAATTAGTATATACTATTGCTTTAAAAATGGTTAGGATTGAAAAGATAGGCATATGTATAACATTACGTTCTATTATAGCTTTTAAGGCTTTTTAAGCGATTTAGTTGCTTAAACTAGTTCAAACTTGATTTGTTTGACATGAAATGTGATACCCCAGATTTAGCTTTATAAAAGAAGTTATAGACTACTCATATCAATAACGTGCATCTTCTTTTTTAGAGATCTCATCTACTAAGAACTCCACAGTTATGTGTACTTGGTGGGGAACAATCTTAGGATCGGTGACCTCTTGAGATGCTTTCCCAGGTGCGCATGAGTGAGGTTAAAGTGCGCTGAAAAGACTTGTGTTGGTTTTTGGGGCCAGTCTAAGGTCTCCATGAGTAGTTATCGGCGGTCCGAAGGCCAAAGATGTTACAAATGGTATCAGAGCAACTCTACGACCGTGATTGATCATGTTTTAACACCTAGCGAGGGAAAAGATCCTGAAACTGTGGCCTAACGAGGACGTTGTATTTATAAGTGGGGGTGAGAATGATACCCCCACATTCAGCTTTAAAAATGATTTATAGACTACTCATATCAATAAGGTGCATCTTCTTTTATATGGAGCTCATTTGCTAAGAACTCCACAGTTAAGCGTACTTGGTGGGGAGCAATCTTAGGATGCGTGACCTCCTGAGATCTTTTCCTGGGTGCGCACGAGTAAGGCCTAAGTGCGCTGAGAAGACTTGTGTCGGTTGTGGGGCCAGTCTATAGTCTCTATGAGTAATCACCAGCAGTCCGAGGGGCCGTGGTGTTACATAAACTTGGCACACAACACTAATTAGTATATATTATTTTTTAGAAATGGTTAGACTTGAAAAATTAGACATATGCTTGACATTACGTTCTAAGGTTGTTTTTTAAGGCTAGCTTCTTAAGCTTTTATGTCAATAACTTTCTTTCAAGCTAAGACCTTGTTATTTTCAATGGATTTTGACTTGAATCTTTTGTAATTTATTCTACGATTAGTGCTTTCAACAAACAAATAAAGGACACGATCGCCTTGTTTTCATTGAATTTTCGCATAGTAGAGTAATTAGTTTAGATTTTATTATTATTATTATTATTATTATTATTATTATTATTATTATTATTATTATTATTATTATTATTATTATTATTATTATATATGCTCATTCAACGAAAATTCCTTTAAGTTGTACTGGGGAATATTGTTATTAAATTGAGAGTTTGGCTCTTCGTCGAAAGACTTTTCTACAAACCAATTATAGGAATGAAAGAGGAACACAAAATCGTTCCTAAATCTCTTCATATTGTCTTTCAATCCATCAAACAATAAGAAATCCCTCCTATGTTGAAAGGTCACCCAACCTAACCCTTGGATAGTTGTACATCTCCTAAGCTTAAAAATGTATCAAAAAATTGTCAAAGAAGTTTCAATACCTAAAACTGTACAAACTATGATAAAACCTACTATACAACCCCGCCCATTAGGGTATTAATTCGAACAATATTATGTTATTGGAGTTGTGAACTTCTACGGCGAAGGGATGAAAGGGAACCTCAAACCCATCTCTATTTAGTCCTTATAGACCTTGATACAACCCTCTGAGACATGTTTTATGCTATCTTTCTTCCCAGGCTTCACTATTGAATACTTATCGGGCAATACCCAATGCTCTCTAATCTTAGAGGAGTCCTTATCTAACATAGCACTCCAACTGTGGTGAATGAAGTAATTTAAAGGCCTTGAGCCATATATTATTCAACAGCTTGTGCTTAATTATGTTCGACCCCCTATGGGCGAACCCTTATGAAGGTTAAACTTTTGATCATGGGGCTCCCCAACCCAAGTGCCTACATCCAAGTCGGGCCCTCTAAGAGGATCTTAGAGAGGTCATTAGTATTCGACACTATGTCATATTCTGTTCGGCTTCTTGTCCCTTATAATCTTCAACTCCCTAAGCCACTATTAAGCTTGAATAGTTTGGAATCTTCATATAATTTAGCACCCTTGATCATGCTCTATTCGGAACATAGAATTTTTTTTATTTGGATCCCCAAGTGTGAACTATATCCTTAATATCCCAAGACTTATAAGTCGGACTCCTAATAAGACGTCCAAAGTCTTGTTATTCAAAATTTACGAGGGACTTAACCAATATAGTCGACCTCCTGAGTAGGATCCCTTAAAAGTCTTTAGGTATTTGGCTAGGATGCAACTGAATACTTTTTGATGGCCTGACAATCAGAAAATGTTGATTTGATTCTACAAAAGAAAACTTATTCTAAGAACTCAATTATTTTATTCTTCCATCTGCATGCTTTTGTAGAACGACTCAAGATGCCTTGCCTTTCCGCAAACAACCCCTCAATAATCCTTCTTGTCGCCCTCTTTGCGTGGGGCTAATGTTTACGGGGTTAAATGACCCCTAAGCTAATGGGCTAACTACCTTGATCAAGGCCCAAAAAAGAGATAAATTATAAAAGACATATGAGACCTGTTCAAGCCCACTTCAAGACAAAATTACCCATAAACCAACTATTGTTATCATCTTGATCTAGCCCTACTAGGATTTTATAAATATCAAAAAATATCTAATCAATCATTGTCATTTGTAAACACCATAAAAAGACAAAAAGATAATAGTAAAATAAATATCACAAAAAAAGTAAAATGATAAAACTTCAACCCTATCAAATTCTACCACATATTGATGATTTATTAATTTCACAATTCAACGTTATTTACTAAGATCTCCTCCTATAAATACCCCCACTACCATCAAACGAGGTAAGATTTTCCTGATTACATCAATTATTTTTGCATTCATTACATGATTTCATTTTTTGATTACTAGCTTAAGCATTAAAGGGGCTTTCTAGGAGGCTCCCCTAGACGAATAACTTTATGTGCTCGTTTTGCAGGCCACAAGTCGATTACAAAGATAGTTCTATCCAATACTAGGAATAAAATACTATAGACAACATCAACTTGCCCTTCCCGTTTAAAAAAAAAGTCAACTCATATTTATTGACAGAAATTATATATATATATATATATATATAGGTCAAGTTCAGGTAAAAAAACAACCTTATATGAGAACTGTAAGAATCATGATTAAAGTAACATTTTTTTTTTAAATTTTTTTTTATAAGAAGTAACACTTTTTTATGTTAAAGCAAAACTTTTTTTTTAGTTTGCTATTTTTTTTCTTTTTTCTTTCTTAATTTTTGGTATATTTTTGAAAATAATTATTTAGTTTGGAAATGTGGGCGGAGCAAAATATTTCGAGGCCCGATTTATTTTTTTATAATTGAAAAGAGAGATTTTCTCAAACTAAAATAAATACTCAACACATATATATTTTTAAGTACTATAATTATATAAAACCTCAACACAACTTCAAACTCAAAAAAGTTTCTAACTATGTTATAACTTAAATTAATTTGTTAAAAACTACAATTTCATATCTAATGTTATGAAGGAAGAGAAAAAAGGTAATGGATTGATGGAAAATAATAAAAGAGAGTAAAATTTTAAAGGATCCAAAAATAAAAAAAAATAAAATATTGATTATTTTTATTGATTATTGATGTTTAATGAATGAGTGAAAACTTAAATGACGTAAGAGAAGAAGTTTGGGATGAAAAGGATTACTTTGAAATAAATAAAAGAAAAGAGAGAAAAAATATGAAATTAATAAAGGTTAATCTTATGACCATTGATATATTAAGTAAATCTCTCACCAACTACTCTACCTCATTAATATTTTATTTTAATATGATTTTTTCTACATGAAGCATTTTAGGTGCGGCCCGGTGCAGTTGTAATTTGGATTTAGTAATCAGAGATTATTTTGGGTCAAAATTACGTAAAAAAAGCTAACCTTCGTAATGAGAAGAGGTGGGAAAGGCAAATAAGAACAAAGGGACTATGTTTTAATAGACAATTTAATAATGATTTATTAATTTATTCGGTTAGTACTATATATCTCATCGTTAATATATAGTTTAATTTAGTTTCACCTGTGATATTTCTAGAATTTTACTGAAGTTGTTTGTTAAATACTACTAAACAACTTTCAACAATATATAAATTCCAAATAATTAAGAGTTCGTTTGGTTGACATAAAAATTAAATTCGAATGAGAATTTCTATTTCCTTGGAAGTTACCGCTATTTCCTTTTTGAAACTCAAATGAATTGATTTTTCTTGTTTGGTTGAACATAAAAAATAATAATAGACACTCGAATTTAGATTTATCTATCTTTTCCTTTGATAATTAAATTCATACACTTTGTGGGATTTCGAACTTAATGGGGAATTTGCATTTCCTGCTTGCTCAAATATGTAAATCAAAAATTCTCTTCAAAAGCAAATCCTCAATTACAAAATTCTAAGTAAATTAAGTGGCAACCAAAGATTTTCTAAGTTTTAAGGGGTGTGTATGGTAAGTAGATTGTGTAAAAACACTTTATTTAACATTTAAATTATATTATTATGAATATTTTTTTTGATATAAAAAGGCAAATGAAAGGGAAAGGATGGGAAAAGATAGGAAAAGAGGCGATGAGAATTAAACTCAGATTCCTCTTAAAAAAAGTACTATAAAGTCAAATTAAGACTAAACTTAATTATATTTAATAATTTATTAGGTTAGTACCGCATGATACATATTTAGTGGCGAATCTAGAATTTTAAGATGGGGTTGCATTTAAATAATCATATATAATAAGACTAAGTGAAAGTAAGTTCTATATTCAAATTAATAAATAAAGCATAAAATGAAAAATCAGTATTTTTTTTAATCTAACAATGACAAAACTCCATTAACTAGTTATAATTACAAGATAAATAAAACTGTCTTCATTCTCATGTTTCATATAAAAGTATATTAAAGTCTTTTGATAATCAAGCCCTTAATTTATAGCTTAATCTCTAAATATTTATCGATATAAGATAACACATAATCCTAATAAAAAATTATTTTGAATCTGATATTATTAATTGTTATCATGTTGTGATCCTTAGTACAAAACTTAACACAAGTATGCAACAAGCTTTATAAAATACTATATATTGTTGTCTTTTAATAGCCACACTTTTCTTTTATTTATGAGTTTTTAAAGAAAAATGTTGCTATTATAAAGAAACAAAGGATAGTTACAAATAGGAAAATTTAAGATATATTTATCCAAAATATATTTTATAACAGTGGATTTCAAATATCAAGTATGATAATTCAAAATGAATCACTACCATTAAAACATCATAATTTTACCAATATTGTAGTCTCTTAATATTACACCAAATATTTTACGACTTTCAATATTTTAAAAAATAAAAAAAAAAAATCAATTTACGAGTTTCAAATATCAAGTATGATTTTTTTGTTTTAGTGTTGCATACTTCTATTTAATTCCTATTTTATATTTTATTAATTCTTATATCTTTTTTATTATTTAAAAACAATATTAATATTTTCTTATCAACTAATTATTTTCTTATTATTAATAACAATAATGTTAAATCGAAATGATGCGAAACATAAAAAGCAAATGGATTGATAAAACAAACAAAAACTGATAATGGGAAGCTCGTACAAATTTAGAGTTGATTTGAAAAAAAGTATGTATAAGGACTTCGATTTTTGAAAAAATATCACTGTCAACATACAAAATTGTAAATAAAAAAGTACTAATTATATTAAATATTAATTTAAATCAAAAATATATATATATGATGAACCCCCCCTGCATTCTTCCCTCGTACCGACTCTCATTTTCTCTCTCTTCTACCATATTCCCCCCCCCTCAAAGTTCAAACCATCTCTTCAATCTTCATTGACCATTAGTCCAAATTACACTCTAATCTTCCACAAATTTCACCTGCATTTTCCTTGCTCAATCCTTTTCATCAAGAACTAGATCAATTTCTCAACACTTACCTACAATTCTGCAAAATTTGTCATTCTCTGCATTATTTCCAGTTAACTATTGATGTTATAATTTGAATTTTTTGTCGAGTGAGCTGAAAGCAATAATAATATCAGCTTGTTCGAGTTTCTCAAACTTATTTCGCTTGTTTGACGCTGATGAGGAACATACATTGTTGATTCTACTTATTTGGATAGATCTTGAAGTGAAATGAACAAAAATTGTTCGAGATTTTTCATTTTGGCGTTGTAGATTTTAGGGCTTTTTGGGTTATAATTCATGGCGACTAAACGTGCTTATAAGCTACGTATCCTTTTCAATTCTTGTTGTGATTGCTTAATTTTTTTTTGAGATTTGACTTTTGAGGGTTTTATGGTTTAATTTTGTTGGTGTTACTTGATCTGTGAGTTAATTGTTCGAACTGTGCTGTTTTTTGGGTGCATTGGGAATAGGAGGATTTGATTTTATGTTTTTGTGGGATTGTGGTTTTACATTATTATTAAGGTTTGTTAAAGGTAGCTGTTAGGCGTGGTAGTTGTAGTCGTTAGAGATTATAAGAGTCTAATTAGTTGTGTAAAGTATTTGTGTTCCGAAAATAAATTTTTGCCCTACTAAATGCTATTCAAACAGTTACTCTACCAAACTGATATTTTTTTAAAGTATATTAAACTTCCGCATTAAACACGCCTAATTGATAAGCTTCAATTTGTTGAGTTTGGATTACTGAGGTGTTTCCTTGACAATTGTGGCATAGAGGAGTTTGTAGCACATACATCGACGGTGAATTGCTTGAAAATTGGGAGGAAATCGTCCAGGATTTTAGTCACTGGAGGAGAGGATCACCAAGTTAATCTTTGGGCTATTGGGAAACCTAATGCAATATTGGTTAGTTCACTTACCTGAACATTTTGCGTTTGCTTTTTCTTTTACTGAATATGTTCGAATGTTATTGTGTGCTTATACATGAACTTGTAAGAGCATTTTGAGCTGTGCAAATTAACTTGGGAGTAAGGCAAAAAAGATGGGAAAAAGGAAAGTATAACTACCTTCTAGTGGTTTATGTGCTAGCTGTAATTCAGTTAATTATGGATTGGAACTATTATTATACGTGGAGGCAGTGGGCTTATTTTAACATAACAAAGGGAAAATTTTGATGATGTAAATGACAGTAAATATGTTAGTGAGTGGAATCCTACTTTAGTTTGTTATTTCACCTTTGAGGCTTATTAGTAAGTGGAATCCTACTTTAGTTTGTTATTTCACCTTCGAGGCTTAAGTAATATGCTCAAATAAGTTCTTATATGTACTCTAAGGTAGTTTCAAGTGAGAAAATTGAAGCCTACGTCAAGTGCATACTATCTTAACATGTGTAGATTATTATTGTCAGCCTTTGCATAGTTGAGGGATCTTTTAGGCGTGTGAGGCGTCCTAAGGTGCTAAGAGTCCTCAATCCTATAACTGTACGATGGAGGCGCTAGCCTATGAGTGTGATGAGTGGTGACCTAAAACAAAAGATTAACCAAAAATAGATGCGAAACAAGTAACATTAAGCATAAGAAGAGAAAATAAATTATAATTGGTCGGTGCGTGCTTATAATGGGCTTTTGAGGGTAAGATCAAAAGACACTTTACTTGCTAACTTGAAGCCATCGCCTCGCCTAGCCACCCAATCCATCGCCAATATAAGATGACAAGGGTGACAGGGTTATAACAGCTAGTAGGGATTGGTCCCTCTTACCGTCCCTAATAGATGAAGCCTTAAGGTGTTGAGTCAATACCTATTGGACATTCTTGAATATAGTATATATGAAATTATTTCAATTGTGTTTCAATGATTTTGAGTTTTGTCCTTTTTAACTATGGCTTCTCATGCAGAGTTTGTCGGGTCACACAAGTGGAATTGACTCAGTAAGCTTTGATTCTTCAGAAGTTCTTGTTGCTGCTGGAGCAGCTAGTGGAACAATCAAGCTTTGGGATTTAGAAGAGGCAAAGAGTATGAATTTGAGCTTCAATTAAGCACATTGCAATTGGCATTTGCATGCTAATAGATTTATTTTAATAGAAGTTGGCGCTTATATTTTTTATTGTAGTTGTTCGAACACTTACGGGCCATAGATCCAACTGTATATCTGTGGACTTCCATCCTTTTGGAGAGTTCTTTGCATCTGGATCTTTGGACACAAATTTAAAGATATGGGATATTAGAAGGAAGGGTTGCATTCACACTTATAAAGGCCATACTAGAGGTGTCAATGCCCTTAGATTCACGCCTGACGGGCGCTGGGTTGTATCTGGCGGTGAGGACAACACTGTCAAGGTTAGTGTTATCCATATTTGTATTCATGTAGTGCATAACAATTGATAATAATAATCAATATTATACATCATACTGATTGCCAGGAAACATGATTGTTTTTTTCCTGCAGCTTTTTTCTTGCTGTATTGATTTTCATCATTCTGCTTTTTCTTTTGGTTTTATATTTGTTTTGTCCTTTTACATTTGACACCATGATTAAGCGAAGTCGTGGAAAAGTTGTTGTAATCAGCTAGATGAAACCTTCAATTGTTCCCTAAAAACCCGTTGATTCAGATCACCCTTCATACTTCATATCATTTACAACTGGTCTGCATTTCAATAAATGCTTTTAAGACTTCAAATATTTGATTCTTGATGTCTTGTTATATATGTGATGTCAAAAAAATTAAAATAGTGAGTTAAAGATTTTTTGGGGTTTTGCAAAGTGCTGGAGGTGCAACAATGGTGTGCTATAGATTAAGCTTTTGGCACTTACAATTCTTAGTAAAAAGCTTCCCTTGGAGGTTTTGTGATGGTGTGCTATGAAGAAGCTTTTGGCTTTTACGAGGATGTTGTCAACTTAAAACGGGTGATAGATGTAATTGTTACCAATTACAACTGCAGCAGCTACATAACTGTAACGGAACACAATGTTTGCCTTTGGTAGTGATAGACTGATAGTCCTAATTGAGAAGTCACAGAGCTAAGAACTAATTATTGTGAGGAAAAAGCCTTTTCCATCATGTAAGGCTCTAGGTACATGTAGAGATTTATGCCAAGGAAACAAATGCCACTTTATGTAACTAGTCAATACTAAGGTATAAAAGGATACATAATTGCTTTAGCTTTTTGGAAAGAGTTCAAGTCAGGAAATTGAGTTGGCTGAAATGAGAAGAATGGAAGGCTTTCCCTAGATTCAGTTGATGAAGTAACAAGAGACAATACATTATTGGTTACACTTTTATTTTGGACTTCTTTTTTCAGTGAGCTTTTTAATCTTTGAAAAATAAGGTCACACAATTCACGATTCTGTTTGATTCTTTGTACGGATTCGAATTAGCGATTCACTAGTCGACATATATGTTGTCTGTTTGCTTAGGTTATGTGGTTTGATTTTTAGGTTGATAATTAATGCATTTTATTTGTTAGAGTTTTTTCATGTTATTTTATCAAAAGTATCAAACATTTAGGGATGAAATAGAGTCACAAGATAAGGAAAAAATTAAAAATAGAATTTAGTCATTTAGTCATTGCATATGAGTAGTATAATTTGTCAACTAAAATTCAAAAAAAAGACATTGTAGCATTGTTTAGGATTAGTACAATTCAAAAAGTAGTTTGTTTTGGCTTTTAGGGTGAGATAGTACAACTGTACACCAGTGTTTGCTTCTCGTCCTGCTGTCACTCTTGTATAAACAATTCAAGCTAGGGTCATTGATCTTATAGATTTACTTGCACAATCATTTTCCTGGGAATTAATTTAAGTGGTAGAGTTCATTGTCCTTAACTTATTATGATGCCATGTTTTGACAGCTGTGGGACCTTACAGCCGGAAAACTAATGCACGATTTTAAGTCTCATGAAGGACAGATTCAGTGCATAGATTTCCATCCACATGAGTTTCTTTTGGCAACAGGTATGCCACTTAATTCTTCTTACTTTTTAGTGTACTTTAATGGCCTTGGTGCCATTGCCCATGAGGATAATGGAATTTGTTTCTAGGGCTTAATAAGCTCTAATCTAATCATTTATACATATGTGTGTGGAAGGATTTTTTTAGTTATTACAATAATACAATTCAACCACCTGTAAATAATGATTGGTGTATTTGCTAATGAGTTTTCTTGGAAGTCTTTCTTAGGAAGGTATGTGGTACCTACTATTATTTTTTGGTTATCGATTCCTTGGATTGTTTCCTATGTACCAAATTGCAAACTGAGTATTGATGGGTTATTTTACTAGCTGTCTTTGAAAAATTTAATTCAAGGTTTGACTAGCTAAACAGTTGACTAACATGACAGCCAATGTAACATATAAACATGGCTAGGAGTCTCCAAATATTATTTCATGTGGATTTGCATAAATACATGTGTGCATTTTATGTCTGTAGAGTGGAGAAGTATTTAATGGTTATTAAGGAGGCTTTGGGTTTATTCAAGTCTTTCATTGTTAGTGAACTTCTTTGTCTCTATAATTTAATGTTGCCGAGCTGTTTGCTTATGTGGCTATGTGGTTAGGTTGCTTAAAAAATGTAGTTATGAGTAGTATTTTGGTTTGTTGTACTTGTAGTTTGTTTAGGTGATTTTATCTTTAGTAGTTTGTTTCAGATAGAATGGAACTCTTCTTTTTTTTTTTTTTTCCGATATACGGAACCCTTCTCTTATAATTTCTTTTGATGGGTGGTTTTACATGGAAACTTGCGGAGCCTGGATAAATTATAACATCATTTGTTTTGCATACATAGACTTGTTGAATTATCTTTTTGATGTTTCTTGTTTGGATGAGTTATCCCACATCGATAAATTGAAAATGGTGTGCACACTTTATAAGCTATTAGAGACCTTCTTCCCATTGCCATATGGTTTTGGGATGGTATATATCTCCTTGGCTTATGAAGTGTGTGCACTTGTGTCCCCTCGTTAATATGCTGGCATTCACAATAAGTCCAGCCTAATTTAATATGGTATCCGAGCCGATGGTTCGATCAACAATTTAAAAAATGGTTGGTTCGAAAAAGAATGGTGTTCCTACCCTAATTGATTACTCCCACATGCGAACTTGACGGGGGTTCGCATGTGAGGGGGGGTGTTGGGATGAGTTATCCCACATCGATAAATTGAAAATGGTGTGCACACTTTATAAGCTATTAGAGACCTTCTTCCCATTGCCATATGGTTTTGGAATGGTATATATCTCCTTGGCTTATGAAGTGTGTGCACTTGTGTCCCCCCGTTAATATGCTGACATTCACAATAAGTCCAGCCTAATTTAATATTTCTACTTTTGTTTCCTAAATAAAGAACTGCATGTAGCCTTGGAACTTGATGTGTGTTTTTTGTACTAACTTTGCTTGTAGGTTCTTCTGATAAAACGGTGAAATTCTGGGACCTTGAGACTTTTGAGCTTATTGGATCAGCTGGACCTGAGGTGAAGGATTCAAATATGCTATGATTAGGTTTTGATGTCAAGCAATATTTCTGTTTTTAAATGCATTTTGATATTCCTCTCTTTTTGATCTTGAGTTGTTGATTTATTTATGTCCTAAAGACGTCTGGAGTACGCTGTGTAGCTTTTAATCCTGATGGGAGGACCCTGCTTTGTGGACTGCAAGAAAGCCTAAAGGTATTGATGTGTCTCTTAGTCGGCTAGTTGAATCATTTGAACATGTGGGTCTCTCTTTCTCGATAATTTGATACCAAGAATACTTATTTGTTTTTATCCCTGCAATAGGTTCAGTCTTGGGAACCTATTCGTTGCCATGATACAGTAGATGTTGGATGGTCTAAGTTGTCGGATTTAAATGTTCATGAGGGAAAGCTTCTTGGCTGCTCCTATAATCAGAGCTGTGTTGGAGTTTGGGTAGTGGACATATCAGTAAGTTTATTTTACATTTGACTTCGGTCTCATTAATATCACTAATTTATCCTTGCCGTTGTTGGTCAACTGATTTTTGACTTGTAGCTGACTAACTTGAACATTCTTCTACTGTATTCAGCGAATAGAACCTTATTCTGCTCGGGCGCGCTCCAATGGGCGTTCCGAACTGAAGTCTATTTCGATTGGAAATTTGCCAGCACAAAATGAAAGCACTGCTAAGGTTGGCGCAGGCAGGCTATCAACGTCGCAGAATACAGATTTGGTAGAAAAAGAGACAAAACCTCCGGGAAGGCTTCTAGTTCCAGTGAACTCTAATCAAATCAATAAAGAATCCAATGTTTCATCAGGTATATCATCAGTTCCATTCAGCTGTTTTTCTACTATTAAGTGCAGATTTAGTTGGTCTACCAAAAGTCCAAAAGTACAAATTTAAACTTTCTAAGAGTGTAGTAGAGTTAGGGCTTAAGGTTGATCCATAAAAAACCATTATCATGATGAAGTGTTGAATCGTACATTAAGCTACATTGATTCCTCAAATGTTATTCTCTGACTCTATCAGCACACATCCCCATTGAATTAAGTCTGGCCCACACAAGTAACGACATAGGACAACCGTAAGCCATATAAGACAAGAGAACAATTGATCCCTGTCAAAAGAAGCCATATCACTAAGGTATTCAAGAATTCATCTTCCCTCTATAATATATGTTTTTTCCCTTTAAACTTCTTCTGTTTTTCCACTTTCGAAAATATTCATCAGCTTTCATTCAGCAAAATCTTTGCATTACAAGTCAAAATAATATTTTTCTTGACGAGTCTTCAAGAAAAATTCCGTTTCAAGTTTGTTGTCAGTTGGACCTCAAGTGTTTTCTCTTGAAGTCGATTGTTATTGAAAAATTTACATCAATCGTTCATGGAATTATTATATATTCTTTACGTAATTTGTGTATGAGAAAGTCTTAATTTGCACAAATCTATAACATAAGAATATACAAAAGATTTGTACCATAGACTAGATGGACCGTTTGATGATGAAGATAACCAACTCTACTTACAACCCCTTGGACAAAACTGAAAAACACGTTTGTTTAAGCCCAAAAAGCTCAACACAATCACTGATATCTTGAATGTAAACCTAAAGGTATAGCCTATGACCCCTTATATTGGACATAGGTGTATTACTTGTTTGCTTGATTTTAACTATCTAAATGTGTAAGTTGTGACTTAAATTAACTAAGCATTTCTTTATGTGAATAAATACGATTAGTAAAATCCTTCGTCCTTAAAAGACCAACAAAAATCTTCCTAAATATCTCTCTTTTCCATTTCATCTGTTGCCCATTATTTTGAAAATCACTTCATGCTTTAAAATTGCAAAATTAGTGCAAGAAATGATGTGTCTCTTTTATACTTTATTTGGTTAATTTGCTAAAGCAACAAACTTTTTGGAATTTCCCATGTTCCCGTATTGGGAAGTGTGCTTATCTTCCCATTATATTCTCCTTTGTCTCTCAGTATTAGAATATTGGACAATAGTGCTTCATAGAAATGCTTGAGCCTTGATTTTACATTTCTAATTTTCTACTTATTGGAACGTTACCTATCAATAATAAGAAGATTTCATTACCCAATGCCACTCATGCCTAGTTGGGGTTTGGGGGTCGAATACTCAATCTCCTAATCATAAAAGGGTTATTTCGGTTGAGCCATGATTGCTACGTGAAAACATTATCTACAAAATCATATACATAAGAATCACATGATTGAATGTGTCATTTTAAAGTTCGATTAATGCAAAATGAATAAATTATAAATCTTTGGCTCTATCAAGAATAAACATATAAAGTATACCTATCAAAAATCATAACCACATGAAGGCATAAGTTAAAGTAAGTTTATGATGTAAATCAACAAAAATCATATCTTAATCTACTATAGCTATATAATATTTGAAATTAACTAAAATATATTAAAACTCTACAATATAAGTATTATATTTTATGCACTTATGTCACCTTTTTTTTGCTCTCAACTATTGTTGCTCAGAGATCAAATTTTTACTTGTTTACTTACTGATTTGTTTGCTGCTAGATCATATTGGCATACCTGGGACTCCTCAACGGATCAATCCAAGCATTAGTCCGAGGAATACCCTGTCGTCAAATGCAGTAGTTCTAAAACGAATTTCCTCAAAATCCCAATCAACAACAATGGTTTCAACAAACTGTAAAGCTGATGTTGCACCCATAATTGTCCCTAGAGATGATGTAAGACTAGAGCAAATTGAATCCAAGAGAGAAGCTTTTTCCAAAAGAAATAATTTTCATCCTTCTCAGCTCAAGACAGCTGATTTCAGACGGTTTGTAAACGCAAATGAAAAATCTGATGGCTCAATTATCACTATGCAACCTGAAATGACAGGCATAATGGCACCAGAAATGAGTGGAGTTGTAAATAAGAGTTCAATGAAGACTGAATCTAATTCCTCGTCGCAACCAGTTACCAGCTCCCCGCTTGACAATTGTATGTTTTCTGCCAGATTGCTTACTGTACCACATTTCTTATCAGGCTGGCAGTGTACTCCTTAATTTATTAGTTATCTAGATGCTTTTTATTTGCACATTGGAGTGTTATGGGTCTTTGTAGATCAAAGTTTGGTTTGCTTATTGATCTATCTTAGCCTTGTGTTTTGCAATCCTACTTGGGATTATATTACATGTTGAATAGCATATTAGGATGAAAAAATGACGCATGTCAAAGAGGTCATACTATATAAAATAAGATTTACATGAGCTATACTCCAGTATAGTAGGAAGATATGAGTCGTGAAAATGAAAATGCTTCGATGGATGAGCGGACATATAAGAAATGAGTTAGGAGTGACAAATATTGGGTATAAGATGATAGAGAATCGTTCAAAATGGTTTGAACTTGTGCAAAGGAATATTAGTGAATCAGGAAAAATAGATAGTAAGTTTGAAATTAGGTAGTATAAAAAAAGAGCGAGGAAGATTGAAAATGATCTGAAGGGCAATAGTGGAAAAAGTTACGAAAGATTTAGACTTACAAGTTGAGATAATAAATAATCGAAATGAATGAAGAAGAGTTTATGTGGTCGGGCACCGAAATTGATCTATTTGTTAATGTAGCCAACCAATCTTTTGAGATTTAGGTTTTGTCATTATTTTTATTTGCTATTCTCTGACATGTCAAAGATTTTGTATCAATTTTTGGTACTCCTAAATTTTGACAGCATCGTTTTAAAGTATCGACGTTTATGAAGTGTCATTTGTAAGGTGACTGTAGATTGGAATTTGTGCAATTTTATTTTTATAGGATACTGACATTTTTTCAGATATAGTGTTAATTTTTTAACTAGTGAATAGTCAACTCGAGAATATGAATAAAGGCCTTGACACCTTAGGGCTATTTCGTGTTGGATAGACATGATTGGATCGTTAGGTCTCACTTTTATGCGTCCCATTGCTGATTATAGGACAAAGAAAGAAGGAAGGCTGAATCCGTAGTCTCTCACTTTTATTAGGGGGTTTATTCTTAGAGTCTTGTATATATATAGTTGAGGGTCTTTTATTGTGGCTCATGATTGTATGTTTGGGTGATTAATTCACATAGGAGTTTGGGACCACTCGAAGGATCCTCTGTATCTTGTAACAGTTCAATAACAAGAATACCAGAAGTATTATTCAGTTCATTGTTCTTCTATTTCTTGATTGTATTCTTCTCTATATTGTATTTGGTTCGTTTCTTTTGGGTAATAGGGTGCATAACGCAATAATAGGGTGCATAACACTATTATTTTCTATAAACGTGAAAGGAAAAGCTCCACCTTGAAATATCCTTGCTTGAAAACCAAGTGTGAACTTAGGTGCAATGCGCCTTTACCAATAATTTTCCAGTTACGGACTGGAGCACTGGAGAAGCCTGAGAATCCTTTTAAAATATTTTGGCTTTTTAATTTCTCATTGTTGCTACTTGCTTTTGCCTAATGGTTTGAGACTCGTTTGGTGTCTTTTGAGTTTTATGGTCAAATGTTTGTACATACGAATAACAATTGTGTATATGCGTTGTGTCAATTGTATTTATGTGAGAATAGTGTATTGAAGGATAAAGGAAATAAGAGATAGATAACACATATCATAGTGCAATAACAATTCGTCAAGCAGCGATCACAATCAATATTGTTGGTTTCTTGGATGTCTTGGCCTATATTTTGGTCCCTGTAAGCTTCAAAACCTTTAGTAAAGGGTGTGGGTATTGTAGTTCAGTGGTTTCAACTTTCAAGAGTAGTATTGTTATTCAGTTACTCAAAGCAGATTCCTTTTGGCCCTTTAGGCCGAGTCATGTCTAGTTCATGTCTAAATTGATTCAATATTAAGTCTTAGGTTAAGGCTCAAGTCGTGTCAATACATGTGACGTAAGTTCGGGACTCAAAGTGCAAAATCCCGTCCACATCATTTTGTAAAGGATTTTTAGTTTATCACAACCTTGATAAAGATCGAGGCAAACAACAAAGTTATGGAAAGATGTTTCATAATTGCTGTTGCGACCAAATTTGCCTTTTGCATTGTGATTGGGGTCCAAAGCGATTATACTCAATGAGCTTTAGGCATGCTTTTGGGGGAAAGAGCACACCAAACACGCAAGCTTTTGGAGTTTTTTGTATTTTTTAATTTTAATTATACAATTGGGCTAAGGTACGCCTGCGTCGTCTATGTGTTTCCGTTGCGTTTTTCTTAGTCTGTTCTTCGCATGGAGTCTTAAAAGCATTTTTCATGTTGCGTGTTGCTTTTAAGGGTACATTGCTATTGGTCTTGAGTGTTGTTGGTCTCCATTATTTATGGGTCTCTGCACCTCGGTTAATCTTAGGGAGGAGTGCATGTTGTTATTGTAAGTTTTTTTGGCTAGGTGAAGGCAAGTTGCAGATCGAGCTAACTACAAATTGGGTTAAATAGGATCTCAAATCAATTTAAGTCTTTGTATTATCGAATATCTACTCGGCCAAAGCTAGGTTTCGGTCTACAATGACCAACATATTCAAACCGACTTCAATCATACACATTTTCAGTCTGATTTGGTATGATTTGGTATGACTAGGTTGGATCTGGATGAAACATAATTGGATTAGATGTTCTCTAGTTAACATCAAGGTTTGGCTTAAATTGATCTGTTTGTACGTCAACTAAACTTTATAGCCATACTATATAGGGTTGAAAAGTCGATTATTGCTCGAATTGTTATACAAAGCTTTTTTACCTGGAACGACATTTGGTTTTGAACCGAGAACAGGAACGGGAACAAGTAACGCAACTTAGATTGACTCGGGAATGATTGGGTGCGAGATACATTATGTATAAAAAATATATTTGAAAACAAATTTAAATGAGAGGGATTTTTTGCTTTAAGAAATTGTTTTTAAGTGAAATTTTGTAGTTTCCTAGGTTTCACCTTGTTTTTCCCTTTCTATGTTTTCTTTATTTTTTAAATGAAGGCCAAAATACCTTTTAAAAATGTCTTTTACGCCAGGATGTGACCTTGAGCAATATAGTTTGCATTTTGTGGTTATTGGGGAATGTTCTCAAATCGCAAAACGTGGCTATGCTCCACATTCCATGTAACCATGGGTTGGAGTCATGTCCAGTTAACTTAAAGATTTGAGTTTTGGTTGGTTCATATTTATGTGGGCTTAATACTTCGTGTGGGTGTATGGAGTGTATATAGATCGGGCTTGAGTTAATTATGCTGTGCTTGATTTCTAGTTGGTTATTCATGATTAAGTTCAAATTGTATAGAATTGGTTATGGGGTCATATTTGTGTTTGGCTTATTCCATGATTGGCCAATTACAAGTTGGGTTCGGGTACAACCATACATGTAGGGTTCGCGATCCATATTGTCAGATTGACTTGGGATGTGCATCATTCTTTTGCTCAGTGTAGGCTTGATATCAGACCCAAAGAGGGTATGTGTCAGGTCATTATCAACATGAACTTGGACTTGGGCTGGATATGTCTCATTTAATTTTGTGTTAACCTTTGGGTTATGTATAGGTATTGGTCAGTTCTCTGTTTGCGTGGAATTTTTACTGCCTTGTTGAAAGCAACATAAAAGGATTTTATGCAAACAGGATTCATAGATTTTTTGTGAAATGTTGATGTGGATTCTAGCTTGTTTAGATCTATTTTAGAAATGTGGGAGCTGACAATTGCTGAAATTATGGTTTACTTGTATGAGAAGATGAAATTCTGCTGTCTCAACCTAAAAACTAATTGTCTGCTCTAAATTTACTTTTGTAGTTGAAATTCGGGTGCCTAAAACAAGGAAAGATGCTCGTTCCACAGAAATTCAACGAGCTGGTATTGCTTAATACACTGATAATGTACTCTCATTTTACGTTTTTGACTAGGGTTTATGAATTTCTTAATGTGTGCTGATTCAACATAAACCTAGGAAGAAGCCCTTCATTGGTAGCAAACTGGGAGAAGAGAGAAAGATCACCCCCTTCTGAAGGTCCTACTACAAGCAGTACTTCCAATGCAAGCAATGTTGTTCACTCACAGCCTAATATTATGGTAAGCTTCTGTTATCCCTTCTTGGCTTCTTGCACTGTCAGCTTCTTCTTTTGTACTAGCGCCTTTCCTTTTGTCCTTTTGCATTTTGTCAATTTATTGGCATAAAGGCTTATAGTGCTATTGGTAGCTTTAATTTTTTAGGAAAAAAAATCATTGCTGTACATTTCTATTTATTTCCTGGCTGATTGAGACTCATATCTCTGATTATATTTTTTTTTAATCTTTTCTCTTGTAAATATACATTGTCATAGTCACCTGCTGAAACCGTGATACATATTCATTATGTTTGTAGATGATTAAACTTAATCTGTTTCAGAACATTTTCTGAATATTTTCTCTTATAAAATATGAAGTCTTTCACGACCTTGAGATCTAAAATTGTGTCCTCAAAACCTATATCTAGTGGTATTTTGAAGGCAATATTTAATACCTTCATCATGATAATTTTTGAGTATTAGTAGATGTGCAAGGATATGATGTGAAGTTAAACACTTAAGCAAAAGGAGATATCTTCAAAATGGCTTTGTTTTTTGATTGCTTGATGGTATTTATCAGATTGCTGTTCGTTCTGGAGATTGACTTGCTCTCTTGGAGCATATTGGTCTGCAAATCACTTTATATTCTCTTCTCAAAAGGAAGAAGAATGTTTGGATTTTAAGCCATTTGTATAAAGTCCTTTGATTTCAGATTAAAGTGGACTATATTAAAATGGCTAATTTAATTTCGTGCACTTTTTATTTGTGTGAAGCTGTTAATGATGTTTGTTACCAAGACTATCCGAAACAACCTTTTTGTTATCACTAACAAGGGTAAGGTTGTGTACACTGGGTAATTGAACATTGTTATGATCGTATGAAGTTCTTCAATTTGTTCCTTGGCCCCCAACTCCTTATTTATCCTCCTGAGATTCTACTGGCTTACTTTTGGAGCTTACTTTTTCTATTTTTGGTTGAGATTCTGACAAATCATTTATGAATACAGGAATGTTGTCTGTATATTAGTTAATGTAATTAAGTATTAAGCATTTGTTTTTGCTATTTTTCCCACTTCTTCCCAGTTGCTGTGTGATAATCTTTGGTTTTCTTTTTCCTATTGAACAACAGAAATCCAAGTCTTGTGGATATTCATTGTCTGCTGAAAAAGACACGACATCAGTTACAGATGATGATATTATTGCCCAGATAATTGGAAGACATGATCAATTTCTTGGTTCTATGCATTCACGTTTGGGTAAATTACAGGTATTTATCTTATCTCATTTGTGTCCCAATGCCTCATTTTTTATTATCTATTTTTTGTTGGGAAATTGCTTTTATTTTATGTAGTGTTTTATGTAGTGTTTGGGAACAAGTATTTCATTTCAAATTATGGATTTCAATTATGAAATCATAAATGAAGAATTTGAGAATGACAAAGTTTGGGTAGTCATTCTCAAATTCTCAACTTTTACTAGTTTTAAAACAATGAAGGAGTTTGGTCCAAATCCAAATTTGAAAACTTTTGATTTGCCAAGCAATAAATTTGAACAAATTCCAAATTTTCAAATGAAATCATGGTTCCCAAACATGGCATTATGTTATTTTATATTTTATACTAGTATTAATTTTTATTTGCCGATATTGACCTCCTTGAACTGATCCAATCTTATTTATGGCTAGGATAGAGTCCTTGAAGAGAAACAACGATGGGAAGTTAACCAAGCATGTGCTTGACCAAACGCTTCATTTTTTATTTTTTGTTTGTCTTTGGATGGGGTTTTTGGGATGGGGAAGACCTTTCACGAATATGAAGTACATCCGCACTTATGTGTTTCATCACCATATGCAGAAATCTGCATGTCTTATCTAGTGTACAGATGTTTAGAGGCTGTAGTTAATTTACCCTATCTACGAATACGTGTTACGGTGGAGGTAGGTTGAGTCAAAATGAATTATTCAATGAATAATAATTTTCTCTTTATGTCTTCAATCAATTTGAATGGGAACTAGTAGATAACTTTCAGTTTTTATTTTTCCTGTGGCATTGGGGTTCAAAAGCTGTGAGTTATTTGAATGTATCATATTATTCCATTTTTATTGCTTGGTAACTTTATGGAACTTTGCTTCATAAATGTTGTTTTATACATACATATATTACTAATATTTATACCAAGATGCTTAATACTTAAAATCCTATTGACTGCTAGCTCTAGGCTGTAGTCCTGGATTTGTTATTGTATTTTTCTCACGTTCAATACAGGTCCTTTCGCCACCAAAAGGATGATATTGGCAAATGAAAGTGACTATTTTTCCCTTTAAAATCTTATATACTCCTTCCTCGATGCATCAGGAGCAATGAAGCAAATGTGCTACACATTGACCTTGCAAGGGGCATGATGGAACATGTGATTGGAAGGATGGAGTGCAAGGAATCAACAATAGTACATATCATAGGAATTGAATTAGAATTTATTAGAGAATTGACTTGGAGAGCAAGGCATTGAGTTATTTGAAAGAAAGTTATGCAATATTATACTTAGAGGACTAGGGAATGGAAAAGTATCTGCTGAACTTTGACTAAAATATCACTTTAGGTTGAATTTCTAAAAGATATTTACAATTGATAAAACATTATATATCTCATGGAGATGTTGAAATCCTGAGTTTTAGACTTCCGAATTTTGATGGAATAGAAGGAGCAACCTTTTAGTTTGTAGTTTTAAAGTTGCTGACTAGTTTGACAGCACAGAACTGCAACATGAGAACTCAGGCTTCAGCAACCTCTTTTTTAGTGACATGGTCATGTTTATCTTCATATTTAATTGATTTTCAGGCTGTGCATAGATTTTGGGATCACAATGATGTAAAAGGGGCAATTGGGGCTATGGAGAAGATGGCTGATCATAGTGTAAGCCTTCTGATCAAAGTTCTTTGCTTTCTTTTTTCCCCAGACATGCTATTATGTAATGTCTTTGTGAGATAAACTCTTTAGATCAAAGCTGATTCATTTTCAATGACATTATAATGCAGGTCATTGCCGATGTAGTTAGCCTTTTGACTGAGAAAACAGACATTGTCACATTGGAGATTTGTACGTGCCTCTTGCCGCTACTTGCAGCTCTTCTTGGTAGTGACATGGATAGGTAAACATTGATGTAATCTATTGTTTCGGTTTTGGCTTAGTCCTCTCAGCAGGGAAATGCATAAAAGCCAGAGTGGTTAATCCCCATGTTGGTATCTTTTTTTAGTCTTGAGTGCAAAAAGTCTGGTTTTGGGTCACAGTTGCTGAATGTATTTTTGGGTCAATGTGGATGGTTGCGTGCATCTCGCTAAGCTCAGAAACTTATGCGTTATTGTCGCGATACAATAATGCAACCTTGTTTTTGCACTAGGGTCTTGTCATGGCATTACTTGAAAAATAGAGTATTAAGAAATAATTACTTTAGGAAATTCTTGTCTCATCTATTTTCGAGAAAGATCTGTTTGGGGTAGAATTTCTTGTGTCATGGGAACCAGTAACTTGCTGTGGAGCCTGCAGAGTCAGACATATAAAGATGTAAAAACTATAGTTCATTATTGACCTCAAACTCAATAAAATAATATGACTTATAATCTCATTGATGCTCATTCTAAAAAATCATTACACTTCCTTAACGTCATTCATGATATTATGCTGTTACATACAAAGATTCAATTGATGAAACTCGTAACAGATTCTTAACTCAAATTATAAGACTAATAAGACTCTCCTGACCAGTCAATGAATCAACTGGCCCATTGAGGCCTAATTATGCCATAGTCGAACAAGTTTCAAGCACTCGAAACCAACCCCCCCCCCCCCCCCCCACTGAGTTAATCAAATCCCAAACTTCATGAGCATAATCATGGATGGTGGAGAAATTTTATGAAACATTCTAGTACATATGACAAAAAAAGGCTTAGAATTATAACGTAAACTTGTAGCCTATAAGATTTGTCCTAATAATGGGTAAACAACCATCGTAGCTAGAAGATGATCCTAAGGGCTTAGAATAATCTTCTGGTGGGTTGGAACACTGTGGGTTGAGTTTTGACTTTTCCCACATTAGCATTTCTTTTCTCTTGTTCCACTTTTATTTTTTGGTTTGACATAGACTTCTCATCTTATTATTGCTATCCTCTTCAAACCTTCTTATATCATCCAAATTAGGTTTCATGCTATAAATATTTGGTTTACAACTCCCCATTTGTTGGAATAGTTCTGGGGAAATGCTTAGCCTTTTGTCTTTTATGCTTCCTATCCTTGAACTTCTTTAGGTTGAATTCATATGGAAAGGTGGTCCTACTCCTATCTTGCTATTTTCAAACTTCTCTTATATTTTTAGCTCGTGTCATGATAGGTTTTAAAGTTATTGAGTTATTTATCCTTTCATGTTCCGTGACTCGTACTATGAGCTGTCATGGAACAAATTTTATCTTTCGTGGTAATTTCTTCTTCTATTTGTGTTTTTCTCGAATGCGAATAAAAATAAAAATCCTTTTGGTTCGTAGTCTTGGAAAGGATTTCTAGGAGACTAGATAGTTGGAAAAAGGCCTTCTTCACTTTAAGAGGGAGAATCTCAATCATTGAATCTTATTTGAACTACATTCCCCTATACTTTCTTTTACTTTTCAAGACACCTTCCAATATCGTAAATACAATTGAGAAAATGTTGCGGGACATCTTAAGGGCATGAGTTGGGGATACAAAACATATCATTTGGTTGGATAAGATAAGATGAAACTTCCTAGAGACAATGGTGGGCTAGGAGTTGGGGATTTGGAGGCCAAAAATAACGCCTTACTTGGAAAATGCTTGTGGAGATTCCCTTCGGAACCCGATTCGTTTAGGCATAAGTGTTTTTTGGCTCGGGGTCGTGTGCAAGCTCAACACCTTGAAGAACCTTCATAAAAGACACCAACGATCATCTCTCACCCTCAATGGTGCATAATGTGTTATATTAACATAGAAGATAATGACCATCTCTTTATCTGGGGACTTGTGGATGAGATTATTTAGCATTATGGTGAAAGTCTTGGATAGATCCTCTAAAAATTGGAGATTTCCTTCAAACGAGATCCTTTGGTTTTGGTTTGGTACTAAAGGTCACCTAAAAATTCTTTGGATATTTGTTTCCTTGCCATTCTTTTGTCTATTTGGATGGAAAGAAATAGTAGGACTTTTAGGCAGAGCTCTTCCTTTAGGTGTTTAAGAAAGAGTGAAGTTTCTAGCTGCATTTGGACTAGATCCAATTGTTTGTTCCCAGAATTTTCTATTCATGATCTTTATAGGAAAGAGAGGAATTTTAATGTAATTTTCTTGTTCTTTTATGGCATGCCTCATCCCTACTTTGTATGTTTCTCTTCATTTATTAACAATTTTTTCCTTATAAAAAAAGAATGACACGTTTTTGGTCGTGGACTGTGATCGTTTCTTCGCAGCGGCTTTCTTTGTGGTTTGGTTGGTAGAATTTCTGACTTTGGCAAGTGGGTGAGTAAGATGGGTAATTATTATGGGTAACAATTGTGGTGGACTGGTGGTGGTAGAGAACGGGGAGAGATGGAGAGAAACAGATGGAAAGATGGGTGTAAGACAGTGTGTAGAACACTTGGTATGGGAATCAAACTCATAACTTTGCTATTTTTAGAAATAGTTCCCCAAAGTTTCCAGGCATATTATGAATGTTTTTTCACGTATACGAAAAATTTATGATGTTATATATATATATATATATATATATATATATATATATATATATATATATATATATATATATATATATATTGGCTATAAGGTATATGAAAATGTTATAATGAAGTTAGTGGAAGGTATATGGGGACCATAAGTATTATTAAAATATTAAAATGAGGATGAATAAGGTTTTTTTGTCCAAAATTTATGATATAAATAGAAAGATTCTTTATGGGAACAACAAATGGAACACCTCAAAATAACAAATGAGAACTTTTTTAGGAACGAAGGGAGTATGTTATTACTAAAAATAGTGTGGAAGTACAAAGGGAGCCCCTCCCTAGAGCCTAATACATAAGGCCCTAGGCATCAACCAAGAACAAATTAAAACCTCCTATGCAAGCATTACATAGGATTATCTAGCAACCAACACTTAGCACTATCATTAGACCTAGAAGCAATTCTTGGCAATTTTCAAATACCCATGTTTTGGTGATATGGCCATTTGGGATCTTGTGCTACTAACCTCGGTGATGTTGCTCGAGAATTCTTGGCTGAGGAGAATCATAGTCTAAACAAAGGATATTCTGGTGAGGTTAGGTGACAATCACTTGTTAAACTCCTTGGAGAGAAGGGTGTGTTGCAACTTGTTTTTGTTGAAATATGAAAATACTTGAATTTACAAGTGCTAAACTGAATTTCTACGAACTCATTGGCTTTAATATATAAAAATGCATAGCGAAAATGAGGGAAGAAATTGTGGTGATTGCTGAATACCACTTACCTAAACATACTATTCAAAACCAAATTTGCTTAAATTACTAGAATGAACTAAAATTAAAGTGTAATAAGTCTCAGTGTAGAACATTAAGGTTTGTAAGTGTATTCAGTATTACAGGGACTTGACAAAGGAAATCTGTGGTAGGTTTTGAACAATCTGTCTGGATATTCTGAGGGTTTGTCGGTCTAGTCTCTATTATCCTCTCCTGTTTTATTGGGATCCTTTTAGGAATATTTTTATTATTATGCATGAACAATTTGTATTGGAACTGTTCAATTAACTGATTCATATTACTCAGGCATATAGGTATTTCACTTGATATGCTGGTAAAGCTGGTGAGAGTATTTGGTTCAGTCATCTATTCAGCTGTATCAACAGTGTCATCTTCAGTGGGTGTAGATATTGAGGCAGAGCAAAGGTGTGTTTTATTTCACTGATGTAATCATTGTTGAATTTATCGTTGAGAAATTGGCTTCGCTAATATTATATTTGCTGAGCTGTTTAGGCTGGAGCGCTGCAACCTTTGCTACATTGAACTAGAGAGGGTTAAGCTATGCCTACCAGCACTCATGAGGTTAGAATTCGTTCTGAGAGTGCTGTCACTCTTTTATAAAGGTTTTCTTTTGATATACTCACTCGTTTTTCTTTCTATAGAAGAGGGGGCTCAGTAGCAAAGGCTGCACAGGAGCTGAATTTAGCGCTAAGTGCTTCTTGTGAATGATGACAGAGGTTGAGTTTCATTATGGAGGAGATCCAACCTTATCTGACTGTATTTAATTAATTGATGAACTTGCTGCACCTGATCGGTACTCCAAGTCAAAAAGCACAAATATGCAGTGCGGTGAGGCTGCGTGTGCTGTGCTTTGTGTATTAAGGCCCATGCGCCCATGCTAACTGAAAGCAATAACCTATGTTGTTAATACTTCATGGCAAGTGAAGACAGAAAGCCAAATTAGTGAGAACACCTGCTTGTCTAGCTTTAACTTTCAAGAGTCTCAGTGTAACCACTGCTCCATTAATCCTTGTGGAGCAAACCTATGGGTATTTAGCCATCTCTAACCGGAATTGTATGCCACATACTGTAAACGGTGCTTTCATGAGTGAAGAGATGTGGTAATCTTTTCCCATTTGTGTACCAAGAAGGATGTTGTTTCACTCAGAAATGATAATTTTCAATATGCTTGAATGTCTCAGTTTTGTCATGCAAACCTGGAATATCGTACTACCACCCGAGTTTGATGTATTAGTTGGGGGTTTCTTGACTGCGCGCATCTCTCCTTACTCATTTCTTGGGGGAACGGGTATAATTTGTCCGCATCTTTCAGGAAAAAGAAAAATCCTTCATCCGGACCCTGCCTTGTGCAGGATACTGAGAGTGTCTTTTACCTTTACATGAGTTTGATGTAGTAGTAGTTGATAGCTCTTTCATATTTTCTATTGTTCTGAAGAATCTTTTTCAATGTGTCCTAGGAAATGTAGGAACAGCAGAAAAAAAAAAATTATTACTCAAATTACTTTGGCAGTCTGTTTTCTAGAACACTCCATTCATAGCATGGGAGCGAGCAAGTGTGCCTTGTTTATATATAATTGTATGGCTAGAAACGGAGAAAACCTTGCACAATATCGCCAAAACCTTGATGTTGAAATAGGGTTTGATGAGAGAAACTTCATAAATACTCATTAAACTGAGAAGTTCAAATAACAATTACACAAGAAAATAGAAATGCTTTAATCTTTACTTTAAAATTGATTTAAATTTGTAAAGATTTGTGAAGTATATAATATAAACATGGTGTGAATGTGAGATAAGTATAAGGTGTGTATACCCATGATGAGTATATTGGTTGACCATGGTGGGTGGGGGATGAGTTTTAATGCATTTCTAGTCGGGTAAACTTGAATGTAAAAATTACATCCATCATGGTTAATGTGTAAGCGGTGGGTATGCAAATTTTAGATGAATATGGGAATGAAGGAGTCATCGCATTTACACTTTTGCCATCCCTAGCAATATATGTTGGACATTTAGAGTGATAGAATATATACATGTACTATGCAATTAGTGAGAGAAATAAGTGTTACAACTTAAGATCGAAAGTGCTTTGAAAAATCAAAGTAAATACGTAACAAACAGAACAAAAGTTTGCTCAAACTAGCATGCTCATTTGAGCATAAAATCTGCTCTATTGAGCAATTCCTTTGTTCGTTCGAGCATCTGGTTAATTATGAGGCAGAATGCAACTAGAATTTTTTGAGCATTTACTCGTTCGAGCACTTCAGCACAATCGCGTATGTTCAAGGATATCTAACTGTTATGTTTATTAATATAGGTTATGTAAGGTTATATTCGTTCATTATATACTGATTAAAATGTCAGTTTAGATAATGAAAGGTTGGGATAAATGCATGCAATCTATATTATATATAGAGGGAATTGCATATAGGGAGAAGGTTGTTGAAAATCTTATTTTCTCTTTTCTCTTCTCTTAAGAATTGTGAAATTCTTGTCTTCCTCTTCTTTACGTGAATACTTATAAAGAATTATAAACTCTTTGTTTATTTTTTGATTTCATAATCTACAAAACAAGTTATTTCCTTCTAAGCACTTTGTACTAAGTGTTATAGAGTATTTCCTCCTTTCCTTAATGAAGTTCTCACAAAGAATGTTCACGGGAATTAAGAAAAATAGAATCTTTTAGATAGTAGATATGTTATTCTATTTAATAATAAATATGATGGAGGAAAAATGAAAATCATAATTATTAAAAAAAATTTAATAGAAAGTTCGTGAAAAAATATAGAGGCTACAACTAATAAAAAAAATATTTTTATAGAGTAAGTGAAAAACATGTGGGGAACATAAGAAATACACAAATGTTAAAATGAAGTTAATGGAAGATATATGGGAACCATAAGCATTGTTAAAATAAAAGAATAAGGATGTACAAGGTTATTTTTGTTCAAAATTTGTGATATAAATAGAAAGATTCCTTATGGGAACAACAAATGGAACATCTCAAAATGACAAATGAAAACTTCTTTATGGACAATAACTAGTATCAAGTTTTCGAGTGACATACGTTGTTGCAAACTAATGTTCAAATTTTCTACAGCTTGATGATCATATAAAAAGGATTTTCGTTGCCATATACACAGGGGAATACCAATTTGTAATTTGTAATTTGTATTTTGTGCTGTGTATTTCATTATATTTCTAAAAATATATAATAATATTTATTCTAACCATGGTAAGTTACAGAAATGCGTATGCTGAGGTGGATATGTGGGCACACATTGATGAATCGTATTAGGAACCAAGAGTTTAGGAACAAACTAGGGGTAGCCCCTATCTCTGAAAAAATGCGCGAAAATAGATTGAGGTGGTTTGGACATGTGCAGAGAAAGACTTTCGCCGCCCCTGTGAGGAGGGTAGAAAGCATATAGTAGAGGGTAAGAGGAGTCGAGGAAGACCCAGAAGAACTTGGGATGAGCAAATAAAAGTTGACTTACATGAGTTAAACCTCTCTGAGGGCCTGACTAGGGATATGAGTAGTTAGAGGCGTCATATCCATGTTTTAGACTACTGATGTCCTCTTAGATTACCTTTAGGTGTTCTTGCTATCTTGCTTCTCTTGTTTCTTTTATTATTAGTTTTTTGTTTTCTTTTATTTTGTAGTTCGTTCTACTTATTTATTTTATTTATATGCATTTAATTCATCTTTTCCGTGTAGCTACGTCTTCTTATCTTTCTCGAGCCGGGGGACTTCTTTGGCCGCGCTTTCCTTTATGGGTATGAGTTGCTGCCATCCTTCCTCCCCAGACCCTATCCATAGTTTTTCTATGAGCATAATACACTAGATAGGATAATGATGATGATGATGATTCTAACCATGGTAAGTGTTACGGATCTCACTTCAAATTTGATCAAGTTAATAAATTCATGGGTGTGAAATTTCGTAGATGGCATAGAAAGATACTCTTACTCTTGACTTCCCTCAATGTGGCCAATGTGATTAGTATGCCAATAACGGAGGACAAGGAGAATAAAACTTTAGAGAAAACAAGCAGAAGGAACAAATGAGAAAATGATGACTTTATTTGCCGGTAACATATTATAAACGATATGAAAGATTCTTAGTTTGATGTTTATCAATTTCATGAATCCGCTAAGAATTTATGGGATAGTCTATAAGATAATTAGATGGCGCAAGATGTAAGTTCTAGGAAGTTTCTTATTTGTAATTTCAATGCATGTAAGATAATCATATATTAAGGAGTTTCTTTGCTATACACATAGGGAGATACAAATTTGTAGCTTGTAATTTGTATTATATATTTCATTATATTTCTAATAATATATATAAAAGATTTGATCCACTCTTCATGGTATCTTGGTTAACTGGAATGGTTTTCAACCATATCCTTGAGATCAAGGCTGTTAGAATTCGAAGGTAACTAGAATCATAAAGGAGGTGGGATCGAAATTGTTAGAATCAGATCGTAGGATAGTAAGATCCTATAAATATGTTTTAATATGCCATAAGATACTTGATTATCAGTCATATTTCTTCAAATTAGTTCATGTTTTAAAGTTTTGAGGTGTAGATATAGTTTTATTTGACTTCATCTTTTATTGATTAAATGAAATACTTTTAATAATCTTTTTACAAACTAAGAGAATCAATAAATACATTAAATTTTCATAATGGTAACTACGATAAATTTTTATCTTATATTTATATGTAATAAGTAAAAAGCTAAAATATTAGGTTTTTTAATGATTGAGACTACCCTTGAAGGTTCGGATCGTTGGATCGTAGGATTGTAGACTCAGGTTGTGATCCTATCACCCATATTTTTCATCTTGGTAGGATTGGATGATCCTACCATTATTATGATCCTACTTAAGATCAGCTCGTCTATTTTTGGATCGCCCAATCGTATTATCGTATATTTTAGAATCAGAACTTTGATAACCATGCTTGAGTTTCGATTGTGTATTTGTTATAACTACTTTAACATTTGGATTAATAGTATGAGTTTTTTTATCAGTGGTGTGTTGAGGGTAGGGCACCATAATTCTCGACAAATGAAGCTATGTCGATTTAGGCTACTTCATTAATTTTCAAATATTTTATGTTATATGTTTGTATTATTAATAGGAAAGCTTGAAGAGATTACAAGCACCGTAAACGAGATTACAAGTCTTAACAACACACTACAAACAAATAAATAAATGACTTGAAATAAATACCTATAAGCCAAGATCTTTAAGATAATACTGTCTCCGAAAACTTAATTCTAAACCGAGACACTGTTTAATTTTCATAAAAACGTTATTCCGTCTACTTGATGCTTAAGCTTAAGAACTTTGAATACACTTTTGAGATAGAATGGTTTGCATTGAAATATAATCACTATATATTTGAACAGTGTGAAGAATAAGATATTATATTGAGCATACTTAGAAATAAAATGAAATAAAGTAGTTAATTTCCTTTACTTTTAAAAGTTATCGAGAAATTGGGGGGCAACAGGATCAATAAAAATGACAGCAAAAAGGAGTACAAAAACCCTTGCATTAGATCTCTTTATATATGAGTTGGAATACACACTCCATTATCCCATGATCATCGCCATCCAATGCCAATAAGTGATAAGTTTGGTGGGAAAATTAGGGTTAATTAAATCCTAATTGTCAAAAATCCTATGAGCCCAACTGTCCAGAGTGAAAAGCCGACTCGGGCTTTCCTTAGCCCAATTTAAAGTTGAGTCATCTTTAAATTCTGAAACAAACGTAATTTTCTAGAGGAAAAAGCCAATTCGATTTTTCCTTGAATACTTATTATAACGTTAAAATCTTTACACTCTAAATTTCCAACATTTTATGAGGTTAACCTACTCTTAATTTTGATTTGTCTCTTTAATAACGACCTATATCCATTTTTGTTTTACGCTATAATTTTATTATTATTTTTTTAACCTTATCCTTATAATTCATCTATCGTATTCATTCCATCAATTTGGTTAGTGTCAAACTTAAATTCATGAACAAATTGAATTAGTAGTAGGATAATTTAAAAATAAAAATTATAGAAATTAGATGAGATGGTGAGAGTATCTATTAGTTACACATTTGCTAGTTCATCACCACATAGAAGTGTATTATATTTATGACTCTCTTTTCTTTTCATTATTATTGTTTCATTTGATTTATTTGTTTTATACATTAAACATTCTTAATTTGTAGTATTTTATTTTTGATCTATGAGTCAAATAAAATCTTACTTAATTTGTCTAAATGTAAATTTATTAATATTAATTTTTTATAATTTTTAGTTAAAGTAAATATAAAATATTTAGGATAAATATGTGCATTGACAGGGACAATAATGGTGGATAGGAAGAAGTGGACTTAATTTCATTCTCATCCTTTTATTGCACAAAAGATAATTTACATCCATATATCCATGATTTGAAAGACACATTATAATTCATATCTATTTTAAATATTATACCAGAAAAGGTGATTGAAAATGGGAGAAAGTATAGAAAATAAAGTGATAACAATAAAGCATGAAATAGATGAAACACCCAAGGAAGATGATTTCCAAATCATTACTAAAACAATTAACACAAATTTCATAAAGCCAGGTTCAAACCAAGTTCTTATCAAGTGTCTCCAGATTTCTATCGATCCTTATCAACTTAATCGCATGAAGAAATGGAGCCCTGGTCATAATTCAATTATGGCTGCATCCAAATTGGTCCCTTGCCAGGTTCTTTTTTCATCTCTGAATTCTTCTTTTTTTTTTTTTTTTTCTATGTGAAGGAAGAGCTAGGCGAGATTCGATTTCAGTACCTCGTCTGAATAAATTTGTACTTTCTACAATTAAAATAAGACTCTATTCTAATCTATACGATGTTTTCCATCTGTCGAAAGTCAACTGTGATCTTAAAAGAGTTGAAGCATGTATCATTTTTTTTAGAGAAACTTAAATTTTATTCTCGTTTCCCCTCTTCTAGTCAAATATAGGGAGAAATCGTAATTGTGGCAACGGCTAGCAAAAAATATTCTTTTTTTTATTTTTTTTATGTACAGTACTTTGGGAGGGGTAAATAAATAAACAAATAAAATACAAGTAATGTAAAAAAAAATGAGCTTGCAAGTACATATAAGCCTATTCCTTTTTTGTTGTTAGTAAATCGATTCCAACACATACTTTGTGTGGAATGTGTGATAAGTTTTGTGAAAATGATAGGAAATTGATAGTCATGGAGTAGGGAAAGTTGTGGCATCAGGACATCCTCAATTTCAAAAGGACGATTTAGTAAAGGGACGTCTGAGTTGGGCACAATATGTGGTGGTGGAGGATGTCAATTTGAACTTGTTGGTTAAATTTGATCCAACACCATTTCCTTTATCATATCATCTTGGAGTTCTAGGTATCTACTTTTTTATTTCACTTATTTTGATATTTTAATTCATCATTAGCAGAGTTAGTATTAAATAAAAGTAAATAAAAAGAATAAGTGAATAATACAAAGAAAAGTTTGATGTTTTTGATTATTTTCTCTTATATTTGTTGTTAATAATTACAAACACAGTCTTTTCCTCATATTTGGACTAAAAATGCTTATTTTAAAAAGTAAATTTTTCTCAAAGTTTAATTTTTCAATTTTCTTTTCGTAAAAAACGTTTACTTATTCTAAATTTTCCTATTCTCTGAAGGGACTAGTGGGCTCACAGCATATTCCGGGCTTTTTAGACTGGGTCAGCCCAAGAAAGGGGAGAGGATTCTAGTATCTAGTGCTTCAGGATCAGTGGGCCATTTAGTTGGACAATACGCCAAGTTATTTGGTTGTTATGTTGTTGGATGCGCAGGAACTACCGAAAAGGTTCATTTGTAATACAATATCGTAGTCTTATTTACGCCTTTTCTATTTTTTATTTTTTTTATGAGTTCATGTTTAGTTGTTAGTATATAAAATATGTTGGGGTCTTAATTATCAACTTAAGTTTTTGGCTGAGTTGGTTTCTTGATATGGTATCAAAAGCCAACGCAACAAGAGGTTACGGGTTCAAATCTCAACCATCTTACATTTAAAGTGAAATATTTAGCAGTAGGTATGAGGAAAACCTATGTTGCATCCACAATTCTAGCCCAAAGGGTTCTTGCGTGAGGGACGTGTTAGAGTATATAACATATTCTAAAACCTCAACCATCTGCTTACAATTTTAGTTGAATTGGTTCCTTGACATTACTTCACATTAAAAAAATAAATAATTAATAAAAATAAGTTTTAAACAGTAACAATCAGTTGCAATTGATAAAAATCAGTTGCAATTGATAAAAATCAGTTATAATTGGTAAAACTTAGTTATAATTTATAACTAATAATGAGTTACAATCAGAAAAAATCAGTAAAATTCAATATCAATCAGTAAAAATCAGTTATAATATGGTTTTAATCAGTTAAAATAAGTTTTAATCAGTAAAATCAGTTCAATCATTAAAAATCAGTTGAACTAAATAGCGCTTTATCCTTAATCGTGTGTGCATTCAACTAATTTTTAATAAATATTTGTAGCATATTTGTAGCAATTCTTTACTTATAGTTGTTAAAATTTATTATACCAAAGTTTTTCAATATATATATAATCATTGTTTTGAATTTATCATAATGATTTTAAAGCTATATCAAAGAATCAATATACTTGTTATTATTTTATTGAATATTTTACATAATTTTATTAAAGTTTACCTTTTTTTGAGAATATTACAGGTTATCTTATTGAAGGAAAAACTAGGATTTGACGAAGCATTCAATTATAGAGAAGAAAGTAACCTGAAGTCTACTCTTAAAAGGTTATTTCTATATATGCATGTGCCATGTTAAAGACTTTAAAAAAACATTTTTGTTTTTTATGATTACGATATTAAAATTGAAATAAATGGAACTGATCAATTAATAGAAAAATGTAAATATTGGAAACTCATTGTCAAAGAAAGTTTGACAAAATACAAATGGAAAAGCTTTTTCTGTTTTCCAAGAAGAGGAAACCTCATGATTAAATACAACCTACACATAGGATATTTTACTTATTGCTAGGATATTCTGATAAAGCTCCCATACATAAGACTTTAATTCTCATCAGTAGAAAAGGTGTTTAAAACAGATATAATTTGAATATCGATATTCACTCGACTTTGTAACCGGATTCGATTTGACCCGACTTAAAAATGTTGAACCGACATGAAATATCTGGCTTGAAATCGACCCGATGACCGGAATGAACATCTCTACTTATCACCTAAAAGAAATTCAATTCCTCTTTAATGTTTGCAATTAGAGGATTATCTTTACCTCAAAATTAGAAATGGTCATGGGTCGGGTCCACATATATTAGTCTCCTTGTCTAATGTTGAAGACATGTAGTCCTCCAAACCCAATAATGATGAATATTCTAATAAGGCTAGGGATAATTCAACCAAATTATGCAGATACTTCCCAGAAGGAATAGACATATATTTTGACAACGTAGGAGGAGAAATGCTAGAAGCAGCAGTTGCAAACATGAACACTTTTGGTAGAGTGCTTGTTTGCGGAGTAATATCTGAGTACACTAATCCAACAAACACTGCTGCTCCGAACATGCTCGACGTGATTTATAAGCGAATCACCATCCGAGGATTCTTGGTTGCTGATCACAGGGATGACAGTAATCTGCTCGATTTTGTATCGACAACATCAAACTACCTTCATGCAGGGAAATTACAAGTGCTTGAAAATATTTGTTATGGTTTAGAAAGCATTCCGTCAGCTTTTGTTGGTATGTTTCATGGCCGTAACATTGGCAAGACTATTGTTAAACTAGCGGATCATTAATTAACATCATTTCAGGGACCAGCCAATAAGCCTACAAATCAACAATCTGCGGCCTATTACCTGTTTCTAGCTAGGATAATAATTGTACCTTAAGTCTTTGTTTGTCCGTGGTGTAGCCGACTGCCGAGTATAATCAATATTTTAACATTTTTATTTAAAATAATATTTACTTTTATTAAATATTAATAATTTTCTCAGTATAAAACTACCCTCTCCGACTCATAGAAGAGGAGATATTTACTTTTTTTATACTATTCACTTATTACTCTTAATTTGTATTTTAGTATTAATTTATAATAAAATATAGTAAAGTGAGATCTGGTTGGATTCGTCTCAATGCAAAGATTATTAATATCCACTTTTTATAATATTTCGTTATGTATAAATTAGAGATATTAAGCATTGAATAAGTGTATTGGACAGTGTGAAAATGTAATAGTTCCATTTTCTCTATGAATTGGAGGGAGTATATCGCAATCCATTCTACGATAAACGAATTTTATCCGTTCCCGTGATCTGCGATCGCGACCGGTAGATATTCCGTCTATGAGTGGTAACAACGGTTAAGTGATATTATATGGCTTGGGATACTGCATACTAAGGCCCTAACCTTAAATCATATTCTCTCTGTTTCTTAAAGTTGTTCAGAATGTTCACGAGAATTAATAAAAATAGAGTTTTTTAGATGATGGATAATCAATTTGATATAGAATTAATAAAAAGATCATAAACATTAACAACTACTAAAATAAAATGAGCTCAAAATTTATGGGTATCACAAAAAAAAAAATGACAAATTTTATCGTTTCTCTCTAACGGTACACAAGACTTTCCCACACCACCGCTGCTCCCACCCCCACCCCCTTCCCTCCCTTTTCTTGCAGGTGTGGAAACCGATCACCATCCTCACCACCACAGGTACAGTAACGTCATTGGACCACCATCCTTACCCCCAATCTCTGTCTCACCGCCGTAGGTTGAACCAGACAATTTGGGGAAGGAAGGCCGGCTGGCGTACAACCGCTAACAGAGGTGATACCCGTCCTTAGCCCTTTATATTTCTTAGTTTCATTCTAAGTCTTTTTACTATTTTTTCTCTTCGCTGTAGGCTAATTAGCCCATTACGAGATTTGTTATTTGCTGCTTCTAACATACTCCATAGTTTTTGGTAGTTTTTGGTAGCTTTTGGCATAGCTTTGGCTTTATGAACATTTGTTTTGGTACCACCATTTTCTTGTTAGGTTGTTTTTCGCGCTTTCTACAATATTTTTTATTTTATTATTATTATTATTTTTTTCTCGACAATTTGTTTTTTTTTCTGTTTCGTTTTTGTTCGTTAATGTTTGTAAGTGCTTCAAAGTTTTCGTTGTGCGTTTTTCTCTCGTTTGATAGTTCAATCCGAGTATGTTTGGTGACGTTTGTTTTTTAATTTCGTTTATCCCTTTGTATTTTCTTTTATTTTTTAAAGTTATTTATCTATAAATTTTTTTATTTTTAATTTTTTTAATTTTTATTTACTTTTTATTATGATTGTCTCATTATTTTAATCTTGTTTGGGGTTTTAGCTTGGTTGTTCTTGGGTTAGAGGTGTTTACTTTTGTGAGGGTGTCATCATTCTTTTCCCTTTTACCTTTGGTCTCGTTCCGAGTAATCGAGTATAGAATCAGAGAGGACTTATGATAACCTGATGTAGAAGTGAGAAGGTGAAATGATAGGATTATGCTAGTTAGAATAGTAGTGGGGGAAGAGGTCGTATCGATCATTAGTGCTTATGGGCCCCAAGTTGGCCTCGATGAGCAAGTGAAGCGCGAGTATTAGGACAACCTAGGAGATCTTATTGATACCATCCCTGCCAATGAAAAAGTTTTTATAGGTGGTGACTTGACATATTTGTAAGGATGCAGACGTCTATAACTCGGTTCATGGCGGTTTTAGGTATGGTGTTACAAACGAGAGTGGAGTGAACTTGCTTGAGTTTTATTGGCAAAAGAGTTAGTTATAGAAAACTCGATATTTAAAAAGAAGGATGAGCACTTGATAACGTACAAGAGTCGTGGGCATGCAACCCAAAGTAACTACTGTTTAGTACGGAAGAGTGATCGGACCTCGTGCCTAGATTGTAAAGTGGTGCTAGGTACAGAGATGCCCACCCATCATAGGTTATTAGTACTAGTGTTTCGTATGAGGAGGAAAATTATCGAGAAGAAGATAGATTTTAGACAAACGATTATGTGGGGAAGACTTAAACGGGATACGACCACAACCGTATCAAACAAGATCAAGTCGTCAGGTTACCCAAGTACATAGGACGATGCAAATCTAATGTGGGCGGCTATGGCTGATAAGATTCGAAAAGTGGCAAAAGAGACTTTAGGAGAGTCGACGGGGAAACCAAAGGTGTACAAAGAGTCGTGGTGGTGGAGTGAGGAGGTCCAAAAGAAGATAACGGACAAAAACAAAAGATTCAAGGAACTTTTGGCTTGCACGGAGGAAGAGGATATGTTACATAAGAAAGAGAGTTATAAAGAAGCAAAACGAGCGGCAAAGAAAGTAGTAGCAAAAGGTCTTGCGTATGAGGACATGTATCAAAATCTTGATACCAAAGAGGGGGATAAGCATATTTTTAAGCTGGCAAAAGTCAGGTCTTGGTAGAGGTAAGACTTAAGGACAATGAAGTACATCAAAGATGAGAGTGGGCGAGTGCTCCTTAGACAAGAGGACACCAAAACAAGATGGCATCAGTATTTTTTCCAAATGCTCAAAGAGACTACGGGAGTACATGAGGAGGGTCGACAAATATATGAGACTCATAAAACGCTTGATCATGAGCCGACTAGTGATATTACCACGGAAGAAGTAGGAGAAGCTCTTAAAAACATGGGGAGAACAAAGGCAGTTGGACCTGATAACATTCCGATCAAGGTGTGGAGGTGTTTAGGAGAAGAGGGCATTAGATGGCTAACTAACCTTTTTAATGTCATCCTGAGATCAAGTAAGATGCCTGAAGAATGGAGGACTAACACACTTATCCCACTATATAAAAACAAAGGCGATGCACAGCTATGCGGGAACTATAGAGGAATCAAACTTCTATGTCATACAATAAAACTATGGGAAAGAGTGATTGAAAGGAGGATTAGACAAGAGATAGTGATTAGAGAGAACCAATTCGGCTTCATGCCAGGAAGATCAACCACCGAGGCTATCCATCTTTTGAGGAGACTGATGGAAAAATATAGGAAGCAAATGAAGGATTTGCATATGGTGTTCATCAACCTGGAAAACGCGTATGATAGCATACCACGAAGTATCGTCTGGAATAGCCTCAATGATAGAGGTATTTCATAGAGGTACATTCACACTAGTGGAAAAAACCTTATATGCTGCGGTTTTATCCTCGTAATATGCTGCAGTTTTGACACGTAGAACTAGTGATAGCAGCATATAACACAATGCTATATGCTGCGGTTCACCTTGAACCGCATCATATAACCCAATTTTTTTATTTTTTTTTGTTTTTTTCGTTTTATATTAATTCACCTATAAATATTAATAACTATATACATAATAATTATTACACTAATAATCATTTAATATTTTCCCAATCATCACCAATCATCATCCAAATTAATCATCAGTTAAAAATATATATATATATATATATATATATATATATATATATATATGTATATATATATATATATGTATATATATATATATATGTATATATATATATATATATATATATGTATATATATATATATGTATATATACATATATGTATATATATGTATATATATGTATATATATATATATATGTATATATATATATATATGTATATATATGCATATACATATACATATGCATATACATATACATATACATATACATATACATATATATATATACATATACATATATATATATATATACATACATATATATATATATACATATATATAAAGATATATATATATATATATATATATATATATATATATATATATATATATATATATATATATATACATATATATATATATATACATATATATATATATATATACATATATATATATATATACATATATATATATATACATATATATATACATATATATATACATATATATATATATATATATATATATATATATATATATATATATACATATATACATATATATACCTATATACATATATACATATATACATATATATATATATACATATATATATATATATACATATATACATATACATATATATATATACATATACATATGTATATACATATACATATGTATATACATATACATATGTATATACATATACATATACATATACATATACATATACATATACATATACATATACATATATATATATATATATATATATATATATATATATATATACATATACATATATATACATATATATATATATATACATATATATACATATATATATATATATATACATATATATATATATATATATATACATATATATATATATATATATATATATATATATATATATATATATATATATATATATATATATACATACATATATATATATATATATATATATACATACATATATATATATATACACATATATATATAAATATATATACACATATATATATATATATATATATATATATATATATATATATATATATATATATATATATATATATATATATATATATATATATATATATATAAATATATATATATATATATATATATAGATGTTTTTTTAATTTTACAATGAACACATACAATAGCTTATAATGTTAGAGAGGCAGAATTTTTTTTTTAAGTAAGGGGTATTTGCCGCGGTTCCAAGAAAACCGCAGCATATAACGTTATATCCTGCGGTTTTCTTGGAACCGCAGCATATACCCCTTATTTTTTATTTAATTTTTTTAAGTAAGGGGTATATGCTGTGGTTCCAAGAAAACCGCAGCATATACCCCTTTTTTTTTTTTCTTCATTTTTTGCAATATATTTTATGCTGCGTCTCACACAAACTGCAGCATATGTCAGGTAGCGCTTGACATTTTTTCCACTAGTGTGAGGTAATACGAGACATGTATGACAGTGAATTGACTATCATTCATACACCGTTGGGTATGACTAAGTCTTTCCCAATTAAAGTGGGTTTGCATCAGGGATCAACTCTAACTCTAACTCAAGTGGCTAGCAGCAACCGGAGAGCTTTTTGATAAAAGGTTTCCTTGTAGATTAAAAGGAAAATTCTACCGTGTTGCTATTAGGCCAGCTTTGTTATATGGAACAGAATATGGACCCGTAAAGAAAGTCTTAGAACAGAGGATGGAAGTAATAGAAATGTGTGTGCTGAGGTGGATGTGTGGTCACATAATGATGGATAAAATCAGAGACCAGGAGTTTAGGGAGAAGTTTTGGGTTGCACCTCTCTCTGCAAAGCAAAGATGCGTGAGAACAGGTTGAGATGGTTTGGACATGTGCAGAGAAAGACTTATGATTGCCTAGTAAGAAGGACCGAATGCGTCATAGTGGAGGACAAGAGAAGTAGAGGGACACCTAGGAGAACGTGGGAGAAACAAATTAAATAACTTTATGAATTAATTCTAGCACTTAAACACCATCATCAATGACACATTAAGTTACAAACTTAACTCACCCATTTAATCCATTCATGGAATTTCCTCTCTATGCTCAGATAATGCATAGAATTTATTTGGAGCACTCAAGTCACCAATTACTTCAACATAATCTTTAGTATGTTTTTTACTAAAATAATTAAGTGTATTTTGAAAACATAAATAAAATCTTAGATTATTATGCAAGGTTACTCCAAAAATATTAATAAACACTATATATTTTAGCCGGTTGAGTTATTTTAATTGGCTTTTATCATATTACATTTTATTTATTCTGATTTTATAACCATTGTTTCTTATTATCGGCAATTTGATTTATGGTCTGATTAAAAACAATGATATAAGGTGTAGTAAACTAGCTTTGGGAATTTATGTAGCGTAAATATACAACTTCACATGTTCTAAACAGGAATTACAAGCAGCACAAATGTATATTTATGTGGGTTTGTCCGCATAGAGTTGGAACGATTATGAATATAAACTTGTTGAGCAGTGGGTGAATACAAGTAAGAAAAGTTCATCGTTTTATTAAAAGTGAATAGATGCTGAATATAAGGTCTTACTCGCCTTATATACACACGACCTACGCCTTATACCGGACTATCCAATGATTAAAATGTACTAATTTATATATCATTATTGTATATTTTTGTAAAAAACTTGACAAATAATTAATAATACTAAATTGATTCTATTGATTGTATGGTTTTTATAAAATTTATAAAGAATAATGAATTAATGTAGCATATAACGAAGACTTGAAGGGAATGTGTGACGGGTATATTCATGATAGGTATACTTAATTAGCCATTATGAATAGAGATTGATTTTATTCATACCTAAATGGGCAGACATTAGTATAAAAATTTTATTTTACTCTGACTATGAATGGTGGATAAATGGTGATTATTATAATTTTATTTAGATATTAATAATGAAAAGGGCATACGGCATCTGCTGCCCGTCTAGTTTGCCCTTCCTAGTCTCTAATCCAGAATGGGCAGACATTAGTATAAAAACTTCTTCTATTTCAAAAAAAAAATACAGAAATGGAAAATCAAAGTATAAGAAACAGGTTTGTGACAATTAAAGATAGGTTCAATGGAGCACCAACAGAAGCTGATTTTGAGCTTCTTACTTCAAGTATTACAATGGATAGCCAAAGCTGGAATGGTGTTCTTGTAAAGTGTCTTCAAGTTTCCATAGATCCATACCAGTTAAATCGCATGAAAATATACAGCCCTTCTCATGATTCTATCGTCTTGTCTTCTAGCCTAGTTCCTGGCGAGGTTTGTATTCACTTTTTTTTCTTTATATTTATTTATTTATAATCATCCATATACATAACAAATAAATCACTTGAATGAGATTTTTATTAAAAAAAGGAAGTTTTTATTTTTAATAACTGTTTTTATTTAAGATTTTTAAGATTTTTATCATTTTGAACCATTTGGAAAACGCAACACCCTGATTGAGATTTCACCCACTCGATCATTCGAAACTAACCTAGTCAACTCACTCAATACCAATCCAACTAATTGATTTGATGGGTCTCGATTGAATTCTTACTCAATTTATCATTAAGCAAATGTTTAGGAAATTAGTTTGCAAGAAAATATATAATGAAATTATGCTTAAAAATAATTATTAAAAGAAAAAATTACATAGAATAATCCAACATTTTCATGATTTTCTTACAATAATCTCACGTATCGATTAATCATAAATAATTATAACTTTGTTAAATATTGCATAGAGCAAACTCGGGTAATCGAATGACTTTTTATAGCAAGTTTTAGTTTTTTAAAAAAAGATAAATTATAATAATTGTCGAAAAAAAAGTTTGAAAAATATTAAAATGTTTTTGCAATTCTTTATGTAAATTTTTTAAATTTTTCTCTAACTTTAAACTAATTTTCAATTTACTTTTTTGGTAAATTACCTATTATAGTAGGTCATCCGGTTACCCGAGTTTACTCTATGCAAATACTTCATAAATTTGAGATTATTCATGGTTAATCAATAAATAGAATTATTATAGGAAAATCATGAAAAGTTAGGATTATTCTAGGTATTATATAATATAAAAAAAAACACCATGTGATTGTAAAATTGATTTTTTTTATTAAGGCAAGACAGATAATTGATGCATAAGGAGTGTTAAAAGTCATAAACTCAAAGGATCCAAGATTCCGAATGGATGACTGAGTTGTTGGTCACAATATACTGTGCTGGAAAACTAAATGTCTAATACTTAAAAAGTTGTACGCATAAACTGATTTGTACCAACTTTAAAGGAGTGCGAGTTAATAATATAATTACATTGTGTGGAGAGTGAAGAGCATAGTTATTAAAATTCTATTTTGATTGATGATTCTATGATCCTACGATTCATAAATAGGTGATTGATTCGGATCGTAAGTAGAATCTTAATGTGGTAGAATCATGCAATTATACTAATCTTATGAATTTAGGTGGTAGGATCATAATACGATTCTACGATCTTACGATCAATGATCCGATCCTATAAGAATAGTTTAAATAGTAAATTATTTTCATATAATTCATATTTCACTTATGTATTATATATTTAAAATAATTATATCAATACTATAAAATTCAAGTTTTTTCTTAATTTGTAGTTTAAAAATGACTATTAAAAGTACTTTTTTTCAAAACTTAATAGATAAAGTCAAATAACTTTTTACTTACACCTTAAAACATGAATAAAGAGCAAGTAATATTGATAATCACTTATCCAAAGCACAATCATGAATACTTGTAGGATCACACAATCCTAAGATCCGGTACCGATTTTAATCATACCCTGCAACGATCTTAGGTAGAATTCCGATCCTGATAGCCTTGGTGAAGAGTATAGACTTATATAAACTCAAGATTAAAAAAGAATTCACATTAATATTCTACATTAAGTTTATCTTGGACTTACACAAATATTGTAGTTTATTATTAGGGAAATTCCACATGGTAACATTAAACTTCCATGAAACGCCAACGGTAGCACTTTTATAAGATTTTTTTTCACATGGTAGCATCTAATTTATGCCTTATCTAACTACAGTAGCATTTTCTGTTAAATTCTTATCAATTTCCATTTTATTCACCATTTTGACTTTTTTAATCCTGTTAAGTGTTGATTGTTGTCTTTATAAATTGTCCTAAACCATTTTTATGCTCTCATATGTTTAATTCACCATTATAACGTTTAATTCACCGTTTAATTCATTAATGCTATCAAATATTTAGGCAAATTATAAAGACAATAACCTACACTTAATAAGGGTAGAAACGTCAAAATGGTGAATTAAACGGAAAATGACAAAAACTGAACAGAAAATGATACGACAGTTTAATAAGGCAAAAACTGAATGCTACTATATGAAATGATCTTACAAAATAATATCACTTGCATTTTATGAAAATTCAATGCTAACATTTAGAATTTCCCATATTATTATATGAAACAAAAAATCTATATATGTTTGACCCTATTAAAAAAAGGGACACAAAAAACTACAATTGAAAAATAAATATAAAAAAACTAGTCAGCTATCAGTTGATGTTACTAGTGCTAAAACATACCACGTTGATGTTATTACTGGTGGAACATCTACCACATAATACACTTCTGTGTCCCACTTAATTTAAAATGTTATTTAAAATAAAAATAGATATTAATAATAAATGAAAAATATAAATTGTATAAATAAAATTAAAAATACTTAAAATGTATGGATGAAATTCAAAAAAGTGATAAATTATTATCCAAAGATAAAAATAATAAAAAATAAGTAGGATAGACTAAAATAACAATTAATGAAAAATGAGTAAAATGAAGCAAATAAAAGTATTATTGTTAAATTGACAATGATACATTTATTTTAACTTTAGGGGCGTATCTTCATTATTTATCATCTGCTCGATAGCAATGTTCTTTTTTCTTCTTTTCAAAAAAAGTTAGATTATCCCAATTGTTAACCATCTATTTAAAATGAATATCAATATTAATTAATTTAAAATAATTTTATTATTATTGTAATTATTTATTGTAATCTCAAGTATGTTTTTTACTAAAATAATTATGAGTATTTAAGAACAAAAATAAAATGTTTTATTGTTAATTATTACTCCAACCATATTACTAAATTGTAAAAGGTGATAGACTCATGTTTGATTGGCTTTAAATCATACTCCTTCCTATTTATCTTAGGTGTCCCATTTACTTTTAAGACACTATTTATTTATCACTCTTAAATTGCATTTTATTATTAATCCTATAAGTTAAAATATAGTCATGTGAGATCTTATTTGATTCGTTTTGATGTAAAGATTATTAATATCAACTTTTTATAATTTTTAATTGTACATAACTCGATATATTAAGGATTGAATAAGTACATTGGATAGAGTGCATAAAGTAAATGAGACACTTAAGATGAATAGGAGAGAATATTATATTTTATTTATTTTGTTTTTTTAAACATTGTTCGATATTGGCGACAATATGATTATTTGTCTTATAAAAAAACAATGATATGAGGTGTATTGATAGTAACCCTAGCTAATAGAGTAAATGTAGTGCACACGTACAATTTCACGTGATCTAAATTGGAATAACGAGCGAGTAAAGTTATATGGTTTCCGCACTAAATTAGCCATAGTCATGAGTCAGGATTGATATGACTATGAATTTGATTGTAGTTTGTGAATAAAATGAAAATTTTGGCCGACCATACATTGCAATAATGTGTAGCATAGACTACGCTTCTTTTTTTTTTTTTAAAAAAGTAATAATTTTCCTTTTTTTTATTACCTTGTATTTTCTCCGTTTCACTATACTTGTTATTTTTGATATTTTATGTAATCTAATATCTTATTTTAATCATTTATATATTGAAGTATACACATCTAAAAATCATAAAAAGTTAAATTTATGAAAATATGCGATTAGACGATTCAAACAAGATCGCACTTGCATATATATTTTTTCTTAAATATAAGTCGTAATATATAAAATAAGTTTAAACGATGAATATTGTCAACAACCGTGGTGCAGCGAGTATTTTGACAAACGGAGGAAGTATTTCACTAAATCAATCTTTGATCTTGTTGTAACTTGTAACTTGTAACTCATAGCTTTGTACGATGCGGTGTGGAAGACATATATCGCCCTTTTTGGCAGTCACATGAAATTATTATTACGATATTTTACTTACAGGTCAATTTGGAGTAACGAAAATTTTTGGGTTGTTCATTTTACAAATAAGACTGTCAAATTTTTTTATTAATTACTTCAACACATTGGTGCTATTTGTGATTATAATTTTGAGTTTTGGATCCACAACTGATAATGAATATAAGTAGTTCTATCTCTCATGAGTAGTTGGTAGGTAGTGGATATGAGGTCTTGCTCGCCCTAATTCAGAATGTTAGAATAATATGTTGTATGTTATGAAAATTTTAAGTGTGTATGAATATTAGAAAGGATAAACTGCAAATGCCTGCCCGTCAAGCATGGGCGGACCTAGCGGGTTACTGCGCTCGCAAGTGACCTACATTTAAAAAAAATTTAAAAATTTACAAATAGCCTTTCTGCAGTCGCAATGTATCTTTAACCAACTGAGATATATTAGTTCAGTTATACAATTACGACATCTTTTATTTATATTATCATCAATGACTATGCCTAAAGACTCCAGACAACTTAAATACCATGAACTATCATCGTGAGGGATTATAGTCAACTTTTCTTTTTTTTTTTTTTAAAGGGATTATAGTCAACTTAATCAAAGGTTAGGATTTTTTTTTTATTAATTCAATTTTGCAAATTATAGTTCATTATGCTAATATAATCAATTTTTTGAATTGATTGTACATATTCTTTATTAATTGTTTATTGTTCATGATTAATTTCAATTATCATCAGTTTTTAATATTAGTTGTATATATGTTTTTGCTTAATTGTTTAGTTATTTGAGTATGTTATTGATTAATTGCTTGGTTATTTATATTTAGTAAGTTCTTGATTAATTGATTCTCCTAAATTTTTATTTAATTATAAATTTTAAAAAAGTGAATTATTTTGATAGAAATTTCAGTTAATATTGTTGATTAATGATATACTCAATTGTTCAATAGGTATTTTGTATAACTTTTATTGAGAATAAAGTATTATAGTGTTTCCAATTATCTTATTATTCATCGATTTTAAGATATGAAAGTTCGTCAAAATATAATATAAAATATTCTTATATAGGATTAAATTGAAAATATAATTTTTAATATTTTTTAAAATTATGGTCTCTACTGCCGCCTAGTCTCCCTAATCCAAAATGTAAGAACGGTATCTTATATTTTAGTATGACTTGATCCATTTTATATGGACTATAGCTGACCAACTTCTTCTATTCCAATTTCCAAACTTATAATTACATCATTAAAAAAATGCACAAATGGAAGATCAAAGAATTATAAGTAACAAATTTGTGACAATTAAAGATAGTTTCAATGGAGTACCAAAAGAAGCTGATTTTGAGCTCCTTTCTACAAGCATTACCATGGATAGCCAAAGTTCGAATCGTGTTCTTGTAAAGTGTCTTCAAGTTTCGATCCATCCTTCCCAGTTAAATCGCATGAAAATACAAAGCCCTTCTCATGATTATAACTTGATGTCTTCTAGACTAAATCCCGGCGAGGTTTGTATTTCACATAATTTTCTTTTTATTCATTTGATTTATAATCATATATTAAAAGACCAATTGAATCACTTGAAGATTTATACTCCTTCTGTTTTCAAATGTTTTCTCATTTACTTTTTACACAGTTTTCAAAGTAAATTTTGAGAGTTAATATTTCTAAATATGAACAATAAAAAATTACAAAAAATATATAATAAGAAAATGTACATTAAAACGAATCTAACGAGATCTTATATGGATATATTTTATTATTTATATATGTCTTAAAAATCTTAATCAAATTTCTCTTTCAAAAATAAAATATTCTAAATGGGAAAAAACATTAGAAAACAAAGGATGTAATATATAGAAAAAATATATTTGTTTTTTGTAATTAGTAAAGTGAAGGGCCGACCTTGAAACCAACCACACCATGGGAGTTCAAAATTGGAGGTAAAATACCCAATCAATTTTTCAACACCCAATTCTCTTCTATCATCTATGTTAGGTACACTTAAAACATGACAAAATTAGAAAAATGAGTCAAGTAGATCAATCAAATTTTGATTCATTCCTAAAATACAAAAGCCCGATTGAGATTGCACCGACTCGAAACTAACCCGGTCAATAGACTCAAAACCGATCCAACTAATTGATTTGACAGGTCTAATTTGCAAGAAACATATAATGAAATTATGTCTTAAAATAATTCTTTAAAAACTTATAATATATAAAAAAAACACCATGTGATTGAATAAATTGATTATTTTATTTTGGCGAAGACAGATAATTGATGCATATGGAGTAGGAAAGGTTATAGACTCAAAGGATCCAAGATTCCAAAAGGATGACTTAGTTGTTGGTTTCTTGAGTTGGGCACAATATACTGTGGTGGAAAATGCCCAATACTTACAAAGATTGGATTCAACAGAATTTCCCTTATCTTATCATCTTGGAGTTCTAGGTAACCTTAATTTCTACATAATTTTTTTACTTCATAATTTAGGTATTTTTAAAAGATATTGCCTCCAATTCAAAGTAAGTGTTATATTTCCTTTTTAAATAAGTTTAGTATAACTGTGACATTTTTATTTTGAGTAACTTGCGGATTACAAACTTTAAATTTAGGGCTTTTACGACTTATAGCCTCAAAGTTTTGTTTTTGCGAATTACTGCCACCAAAGTATCAAAATCTACACCATTTAGGCTAAGTGATCATTGACTAACCTAAATAACCTTTGACCAGCCTAAATGACTGTTAGCCATCACTAATTACCTTTGAATTTTGTTGAACATCCCTAATCACATTTGACTTTCCTAAATGGTACCCTTGTGTTTTAGCACTTTAACTTCGTTTTTACCCATCATAACAGTATTTTCTCAAAAAACGGACGTCGCGATAACTCTTAAGGGCCAACTCTTTCGGAAATCCGATCGAAAAAAGTACGTTTTCGCCTATCTCCGGACACGTAGACCGAAAAAGATATTTAATGTCGTTTTTACCTATCATAACGATATTTTTAAAAAAAACAGACGTCGAGATTACCTAAATGGGATAACGATTTCGAAAATATTGTCAAAAGAAGTACTTGTTTCGACCGAATTTTTGAAAGATATACTCCGTATGAGTAATTGCGACATTTGTTTTTTGAAACAATATCGTTATGATGGGTAAAACGACGTTAAATATCTATTTTGGTCTACGTGTCAGAAAATAGGTGAATAAATACTTGTTTCGACCGGATTTCCGAAAGAGTTAGCCCATAAGGGTAATCGCTATGTCCGTATTTTGAAAGAATATCATTATGATGGGTAAAAACGGCGTTAAAGTGCTAAGACACAAGGTACTATTGGTAATTAGGAAAGTCAAAGGTAATTAGGGATGGTCAACAAAAATCAAAGGTGATTAGTAATGGTCAACTGTCATTTAGGCTGGTCAAATGTCATTTGGATTAGTCAATAGTCACTTGGCCTAAAAAAGACTTGTTAGTGCAAATTTTAATTCTCTTAGTAATGACGTTAACTTTGAACATATTATCGAACATGCCTTAGCTTACTTTGGAGAAGCACTTCGAGAATGTATCGAGTTGCGATGGTTTAAGGTTTGGAAAGTTACATGAGGTGCTTAAGGTGGGCCATTTAAGGCTCCATTAATGGTGTGGAACCATGTCAAGGCATGGGAAGAATGTTGCTCGAATAAGGCAACATAGATTAAACAACTAGAGAGCAGCTGAAGACTCTGCTCGTTCGAGTTGGTGGGGTACTCGTTCGATTTGAGGGTAGTGCAGTAGACAGTGACTTTTGCATGTGGCCGCTCGAACGAGCAATGTGGTGACTTGAAAGAGCGGCACTCTAGCGGTCAGTTTTGTGAATGTTTGAGCTATTGAATAGGGCTTAATTTTCGATTTTATTGGTTTGCTTTATTGCTATATTAATTGTTGGGTGTAATTGTGCTTTGATGGTGAGTTATGTGTGGTTCTAGAATGATGTATTCCTTCTCTGGTACATTATTGATAAAATAAAATCACCACAAACACACAACATATTGTGAGACGCCTATTTCATTGTAAATAACTTAAGAGTATTCTTCTTCGATTAAGTATTGTGATCTTGATAAGTTTTTCTAAAGATAAGGGAGGCTAATTTATATTGTATTATTGAATCATTATAAATAAACTTCATTTAAGGGGGAGGTATCCAAGATATCTTGTAAAACACATTGTGTCCATTTTCTCATTATTGTTTCTTTGTGCTCATCAAATTGTTTTTCATTTAGATAATTGATTGTAACTTTCCTTTAAATTGGTATCAGCGCGAGAAGTGCGTCTTGGGCTATTTGGTGAGAAAAAGCGAGGTTATAGTGCGAGAAAAAACAAAATGAGTGAAAAGTACCATATTCCATTGTTTGATGGGAGAGTCAACATTGTTATATGGAAAAATTGTGTTTAGGATTATTTGATGCAAATAGGCATTGATGATGCGCTTTTGAAGGAGAGGCCAAATAATATCGAGGAGGAAAAATGGACACAAATCAGGAAGAAGGTAGTAAGCACAATACTACCTGCCATCACACCCGAAATCAAGTATCACTACTTGAAGGAGACTGATCCCGGTGAGTTGTTGGAGAAACTACAAATCGTGTATATTCCGATTCCATGATAAATAAATTATGCTTGAGGTGGGAGTTGTATCAACTCATGTAGGATGAAGATACAACAATGCAAGACCACATAAACACATTTAACAAATTGGTGTTCCATTTGTTAAATGCCGATGAGAAAATTTGGCGGATGAGGAGTAAGCCTTACTACTATTGGCTTCACTTCCCAAGGACTATAGAAATATAGTCCAAACATTGCTCATAGCTAAGAAATCTATTACTCTTGATCAAGCATTTTTGGCGTTGAGATAGAATACTAGGTTCATGGTGAGAAGAGAAGGAGAAGAAAAGAAGAGCGTTGGAGATGTCTCTTATAGTGAGGGTTTCTATCGGGGGAGAACCATGGATAAGAGATTTCAAGTAAGGGGAAAGTCTCAAGGGAGGGGTGACCTTAGTGACAAAGAATGTTACTATTGTAAGAAGAAGGGGCACATACAAATCATGTGCAAAGAGTTTAAAGAAGATCTTAAGAAAGTGATCACTTAAGTGATGAAGGGAGACAAGAGTGAGAATAGCAAAAATGTCGTTCTAGGCTTTGTGGGTGATGATGACTATCATGGGGCTCTACTCTGTTGATAGGGGAGTGGTTTATAGTAAGAAATGGGTAAGTTAATCCAGTTGCTTATTTGATATTTGTTGTGAAAAAAAGGAATTTTCTAAACTTAGAATTAGGGATGACGGCCTTATTACTATACCAAATGATGAAAGTATGAAAGTAAAAGGTATTGGTGAGGTTGAAATTGAGATATATGGAGGTGTCAAGAGAACACTTGGTGATGTAAGGTATGTACCTAAGTTTGATAAAAACCTTTTTTCATTGGGTAGATTAGAGGCAATGGAAGCACTTTTAAAGCAATTGGAGGGACTTTGGAATTCATTAGGAGGAGCCTTGTGCTCATAAAGGGAAAAAGGAGTGAGAATAACTTGTACGAGTTACAAGTTGAAAGTGTTAACCTAGGCCACAAGAGTGATGATGGTGCTGTGTGTGGGTCATTGAAGAAGGTAACATTTGAGGATGGTGAGAATGTTGGATTTGCAGAGGAGATTGTTGGTGCAAATGTTAATTTTTTAATAATGACGTTAACTCTGAACACATTATCGAACATGCCTTGGCTTGTACTTTGGAGAAGTACTTTGAGGCTGTGTCGAGTTGCGATGGTTTAAGGTTTGGAACGTTACATGAAATGCTCAATGTGGGGCGTTTAAGGCTCCATTAAGGGTGTCGAACCATGCCTTAAACTAGTCAAGGCATGGGGAGAATGTTACTCGAACAAGGGAATAAAGATTACACAACCAGAGAGCATGCAGCTGAAGACTCTGCTCATTCGAGCAGGTGGGGTGCTCGTTTGATTATAGGGTAGTGCAATAGACAATGACTTCAGAATGTGGCCGCCCTAAGAATCAATGTGGTGGCTCGAACGAGCCAAAGCCGAACTGACTCTAACGGTCAGTTTTATGAACGTTTGAGCTATTGAATAAGGTTTAATTTTTGAGTTTATTGTTTTGTTTTTTTGTTATGTTAATTATCGAGTGTAATTATACTTTGATGGTGAGTTATGTGTGGTTCTAGAATGATGTATTTCCTCTCTATAAAAGGGTACATCATTCATAGAACAATTCACAACAAACACACAACATATTGTGAGAGGGCTATTTCATTGTAAGAATCTTGAGAGTGTTCTTCTTTGATTTAGTATTGTGATCTTGATAGGTTGTTCCCAAGATATTGGAGAATTATTTATAATGTATTGTTGAATCATTGTATATAAACGTAATTTGAGGGGGAGGTATCCAAGATACCTCATAAAACACATTGTGTCCATTTTCTCATTGTTTCTTTGTGTTCATCACTTGATTTTCATTTAGATAACCGATTATAGCTTTTCTATCCATGCAAATTCCAAATGTAACATGTAATCTCAATTGAAGGGTGTATTTTAGAAGAATCAATTTGCACCTTTAGAAAATATTTTATTATTAATAATTTATTTTAACATTGTTTTGTATTTTGCAGGATTTAGTGGATTAACAGCATATGCCGGACTTTTTAAGGTGGGAAAACCTAAAAAAGGAGATAAAATATTTGTATCAGCTGCATCAGGATCAGTGGGAAGTTTGGTAGGACAATATGCCAAGTTGTTCGGTTGCTATGTTGTTGGATGTGCGGGAACCACAAAAAAGGTTGGCTAGTTTTCTGTTTGGCTACTTTATTATCATTATTAGGAGCTACTTGTTTGAAAATAACTGCGTAGTTCATATATGATTTACTGATTTTACATTTTTGAATTAGAGAGAGATTAAGTAATACTCCCTCTGTTTCTTAAAGAAGTTCACATTTGCCATTTTGGGACGCTCCATTTGTTGTTCCCATAAAGAATCTTTCCTTTCATATCATAAATTTTTGGACAAAAATTAACCTGACTCATCTTCATTTTAATATTTTAATATTGCTTATGGTCTCCACATATCTTCCACTAACTTTATTTTACATTTTTCTATTCCTTATGGTCTCCACATGTTTCCCACCAACTTTATAAATATATTTTTTTATTAGTTGTGCTCCCCATATTTTTTCACTAATTTTCCTCTATCAATTTATCATTCAATAAAATAATATCTCTACTATCTAAAAGATTATGTTTTTCTTAATTTTCATGAACATTCCTTATGAGAACTTCATTAAGAAACGAAGGAGTATATAAGTTTGATGAGGTACATCTTTTGATACCAATTAGTTTTAGGATGAAACATTATCGGCTTTGTGTGCAATCATCTCTATGTGTGTTTAACCAACTTCACTTCACATATTGTAGGGATATAGGTATGTGAAATGAAATTGCAAGAAACTATTTCATAACATATAAACAAAATCGCATGCATATCACGTTATGTAATCAAGTATGAAATATCCAAAATAGGGATAATAAAATGTCAAATGTTGTTTCTTCAATTTTGGTTCACAAGCACCGACCAGATCACTACGTATACTAGTACATAATAAGAAAACTACTTTTTCCTATTGTTTTATGGTGTAGAAATGGTGTTTTAGAGAATATGCAAAGTGATGGAGAAATGACATACAAATGATTTTATGAACATATGCATCTTATATACAAAATGTTCTTGTTACTTCATTCATCTTACTTTAAGAAAATGGCACAACAAAGAGAAGTATATCTTCATATGTGGTAGTTAAGTTCCAAGTAACATAATGAAGATGAATATCTCGTCATATGGCTTACTTTCCAATCTACAACAACCATAATAGCAATAAGCATCTTATGTTAATTGGTATGATTTTATCCGATCAATACTTATATGTGTGAACTCATGATAAGACCTGATTAGAATTAGTAGTAAACTAATATAACTAGTATACAGATTAAAGTTGGTTTCTAGTAAAACGCTATATATAAGATCACCTAAAATATTCGAATATATGTTATGCTACATGTTTTATTATTCAACGTTAATATGAGTTGTAATCAAATTACTAGACCATTACCTAGACACATCCAAATCTAGACTTTCTCGAATTATTAATCAAGTTTGATATAGCTCTATTTTAAAGTTTATGTATCCTCACTTGTTACTTTTTCATTATTTCTCTTTGATTTAGTTCATTTCATTGTCATGTAGTTAATTTTTGTAGTTTCATGAATTTATGAAGATGATTGTATTATAGGTTGCCTTATTGAAGGAAAAGTTGGGCTTTGATGATGCATTTAATTATAAAGAAGAAGATAATCTTAACTTGGTTCTCAAAAGGTATGTTCCATACTAAGATCCAAAACTACGAGTAATTTTGTATATTTTGTGGGGGTTAATGTAAGATATCAAATTATTCTAAACATCTTAAACAAACTTAAAACTCCATAAAAATCTAGTGAAAGCGTAATGGTATTAAAAATAACCTCTAACTATTGATCACGTCACGTCTGGTCGAAGATAGAACATATTTCTCACATATGGTGTATTGAGAATAGAATGAAGAGAGACATCAGATACCAAATACTTCACACCTAATTATAATTGCTATTGAGAGTGAAATAAACCAACGTATTCTGACTTGGACCACATCTCTTATATCACTTAGTTTAAGAATAAATAAATTATATAAAGGAAAAGCTGCTCAGAATAATCCAACTTTTTTACTAATTTTACTACAATAATTTCATTTTTAATTAAACATGAATTATCCCAACTATATGGGGTGCTTGCCAAGAACGCACCAAGTTAACCTCTTACCTATACAACAACTCATTTTGGATAAAATAAAACACAAAATTAAATTATTAAAAATTGAAAATTTTAAAAAAATAAAAAAAAAAAGAAGAAATCAAATAATTTTATCTTTTGATTTTAACTTTTAAATTTTTAAATTTTTTCAATTTTTTCCTTTGTTTTTTGTATCAATTAACCTGTAAAAATAAGTCACCATTTGGGCAACAATGTTCTTGGGTAATTTACCATAAAATTAGGATTATTCATGGTTAATCAAAAGTTGTGATTATTGTATAAAAATCAGAAAAAAAAGGATTATTCTAGATGATTTTTCCTTATATAAATCATAGCAATATGTCCTTTAATAGCTAGTTATATCATCAAGGTATTTCAATATATATTTAGTTTCTCAGTGTAAGCCCATAATACTTAATGAACAGACCATTTTGGCAAGAATAATAATTAAAATGCATTAATGTGCACAAAATAAATGAGAACAAAAATAAACTGAATAAGTTTCATTAACATAAAGTATGTACAAATAATGAATATTTACATCAAGGATCCAAGTCTTATTCTAAACAAATTATCCTTGTAATTCTTGGTGGTATATTTTTAGTGAAAGCATCCACAATTGGCAACTTAATGTAACTTGCTCAATGGCTACTTTCTTTTCCTTAACATGTTTTCTAATGGCCAAATACTTGATGTTGGCATACTTTGTCTTTCACTTCTACTGTTCTTTGAGAGAAATACCACAAATGTGTTATCACAATATGTTCTCAAAGGTTTCAAAATAGAGTCAACTATTCTAAGCCTCAAAATGAAACTTTTCAATCATACACCATGTAACGTAGCATCAAAACTTGATACAAACTCCACCTTCATTGTGGAAGTAGCAATGTACATCCCTAAGACATAAACCCAACAACAAATAAAAACTGTTACTAGATGTTGACTTAAGTGAATCAACACAACTAGCAAAGTTTAAATCAGAGTATATTATTACTTCTAAATTTTTAGTTCATATCTATTTATTAGTACATGATTCTTTATTCCTTGAAGATATTTCATCACCTTATTTGCAACTCTCTAATGGTCAATAAATGGGTTTCTCTAATATATGCATAGCATCCCAATTCCCAACAATAAACACAGTGCTAAGACCCTGACATACAACAAGCTTCTTGTTAGTGTTAATTGGTGACTTGAGTACACCAAATAAATTCTTTGAATTAATGGGTGCATAGAGATAGAATCCTATGAAGGAATCAAGATGGGTAGTTAAGTGTGAGTTCTAATTTGTGTGATGAATATGGTGTTTAAGGGTATGATTCATTGCATGACGCAATTGAAGGTATTGAAGCAAGAATTAAACACAAGAATAATGAGGCATGATGAATGACATTAATGAGGTAATTAAAAGAGCCAAAATTCTGTGATCAATTAAAGCAATTGATGCCTTGATCGAGACAACAAGTTTGCTTAACTCAAAAGCCTCAAGAAGCCACTGCTTGAACGAGCTCCTGAAGGCTCGAATGAGCGACCTGCAGCTTGAAGATCAGAACGCTACTGGATTGATCCGCTCGAACGAGCGGACTAGGTTTGACTCCTTGGATGCTGTTTTGCCTTAGATGGTTTATTTGCTAGATTAATTGTCATGCATTTAAACTTGGTTTCTTATGATGAATACTCATTAAATTTAATTTCTCCTATAAATGGGAGGCTCATATAGAATAACAAATCATCCACAAAAATACACCCTAAGCCAAACACTAGCCTAATCTCTTCGCTATTGTAATTCTCCAATTTGAGAGTCGTTGAACTCCTTTGTGATAAGATAAGTGAAATACTACACACCGGGGGACGTAGCCTAAATTGGATGAATCTTGTTAAATCTTTGTGTCATTTTTTATTGCATTATTTTCTCCTACAAACATCGGTTTCATTGATAGTGTAATTTGTTCATCGCAAGACTTCATACACTCGATCTTGGTGATATTAGAGATTGAAACACGTTGTTTGATCTCTAACATATCATCATTTTCAATTGGTATCAGAGCCAAGTCTTTATTATCGTCATTTAGAGGTCATATTGGTGTAACATGGCTACAATGAAACTCGATATTGAGAAGATTGATAGGAGTTTGAGTTTTAGCTTATGGCAAGTCAAAATGAAAGCAATTTTGATACAAAATAGAGTGCATAAAGCACTTGATGATGAGGAGAAGAAACCCGGAGGCACAAGTGAGGCGAGATGGGAAGAAATGGATGCGAAGGCTTTATCAGCCATACAACTTTGTCTCTCTAATGAAGTTTTAAGAGAATTTGTAAGGGAGGAAACTTCAAAAGGCATTCAGGAAAAGTTGGAATCACTCTATATGGAAAAGAGTGTTACCAATCAACTTTTGTTAAAGAGTCGTTTGTATGATCTCAAATCGCAAGAAGGAAAGCCGATGAAACCGCACCTTGATGAATTTTACTCAATAATCACCTCTCTTATCTTCCTCGAGCCGGGGGACTCCTTTGGCTGCGCTCTCCGTTATGGGTATGAGTTGCCGCCGTCTTTCCCTCCCCAGACCCTGGCCTTAGTTTTTATGAGCGGGATATACTGGGTAGGATGATGATGACGATGATGTAAAAGTGGATGATGAGGGTTTGACTATTCTATTGTTAGTTTCACTACCGCCTTCATATAAGCATTTTAGGGAAACCTTGTTATATGGAAGAGACACGTTGAGTAGCGAGGATGTTAGAAAGGCCTTGACTCAAAAGGACCTTATTGATTCTCAATTTGCTCAAAAAGAGTGCCAAAGATTCCAATTATGCTTTGCTTGTTTAGGAGTCAAATAAGAACAAAAGAAGCATGACTTGCAACTTTTGTAAGAAGAAAGGCCACCTCAAGACAGATTGTTAGAAATTAAAATCTAAACAATCTGATGAAAGCAAGTCCACGAAAGCTATATCCGCCGAAGCTAGCTATGTTGAAAGTGAAGATTATGATGTTGGTGCTCTTGTTGTTACCAGTGAGTACAAGGGTGGTGATTCTTAGATTTTGGATTCGGGATGTTCGAGACACATGAGTTTTAACTCTAGTTTCTTCTCGACTTATCAAAAGGTTGATGGAAGAAAAGTCACTATGGGTAATGAAGCTAGTTGTCCAATAGTTGGTGTTGGAGATGTTAAATTTATCATGTTTGATGGTGTTGTGAGAACATTGACCGGAGTCCTTCATGGTTCAAGTATGAATAAACACTTAATTTCCCTTAGTATCTTGTATAAAGAAGGTTTTAGATGCATTGGTGAAGGTGGAGTTTTGAAGGTTGGCAAGGGTCCTAAATTGTTTATGAAAGGATCTATTGATGATGGCTTGTACAAGCTTGTGGTTTCAACCATAATTAGTTCGGCTAGTGTGTCCACTACTTCAACCAAGCATGAAAATGATGATGATGTTGATACTTCTTTAATCAATGAAAATTTGAGAATAATTCCAACATACCCCAATGAGTCCATGGGATGTATGGACTTGATTGGTAATTAAATTTTCATACTCTTGAGAGCCCTTTTAGGGCATTTTAGTGCATGTGCTATGTTTGTGCACATGTGTTGTCTTTTTTTTTGTTTTTTGTTTTGAGTATGTAGTTGTATAAGTTGTTATATTATGTACTAGTGAATTAAGAAAATGCTTTGACTTGGGTGAACCCAAGTCAAGGTGGAGATTATTAGTGTTAAATAGTCACTTAAGTGCACCAAATAAATTCTATGAATTAATGGATGCATAGAGATAGAATCCTATGAAGGAATTAAGATGGGTGGTTAAGTGTGTGTGTGATGAATATGGTGTTTAAGGGTGTGATTCATTGCATGAAGTAATGAAGGTATTGAAGCAAGAATTAAACACAAGAATAATGTGGCATGATGAATGACATTAATGAGGTAATTACAAGAGCCAAAATTCAGTGATCAATTAAAGCAATTGATGCCTTGTTCAAGACAGCAAGTTTGCTTAAGTCAGAAGCCTCAAGAAGCCACTGCTCGAACGAGCTCCTGAAGGCTCGAACGAGTGACATGCAGCTTGAAGATCAGAACGCTACTGGATTGATCCGCTCGAACGAGCGAGTGAAGGGCTCGAACGAGCTGACTGGGTCTGATTCCTTGGATGTTGTTTTTCCTTGGACGGTTTATTTGCTAGATTAATTGTCATGCATTTACACTTGATTTTTATGATGAATACTCATTAAATGTAATTTCTCCTATAAATAGGAGGCTCATATGCCATTACAAATTATCCACAAAAATACACTCTAAGCCAAACACTAGCCTAATCTATTCTCTATTGTAAGTCTTCAATTTGAGAGTTCTTTGAACTCCTTTGTGATAATATAAGTGAGATACTACACACCGGAGGATACAGCCTAAATTGGGTGAACCTGGTTAAATATTTGTGTCATTTTTTATTGCATTATTTTCTTCTAAAAACATCGGTTTCATTGATAGTGTAATTTGTTCATCACAAGACTTCATACACTCGATCTTGGTAATATTAGAGATTGAAACATGTTGTTTGATCTCTAATATAGCATCGTTTTCACTTCTAATAGTTGAAGCGTATGGGATTTTTTTCATTTATTCCCACTCAAGCTAACTTTAGGACATTGCATTATGCTAAAATTTGTCACATTTTACAATGGGTATCCCACATAGTGAACAATCTTTCATCTGAAATCATAATTAGATTTTGTTGATATATGTTTTTTTTGGGACAAGCCCAAGATCAGTGGCGAACAGAAAGAGGGGTCACAGTAGCAACAAAAAAAATTATTCCCACTAACCTGTACATTAATCCATGACATTTTCCTCAAAACCAAATGAAATCATGATATTATGAAATTTAAAATACCATTGACGAAAAACTTGTTTTGTTCCATATATACGTTTATTTAGCATACAAATCAAGTGCTTCTCATCCCAAAACCTCATGTTGTGGAACCTCCAAGAGAGGTTCTTAAACTTTAGTATCAGGATCAACATCTTGTGGAACTTCCAAGAGAGGTTCTTAAACGCGCGTTTATATATATATATATATATATATATATATATATATATATATATATATATATATATATATATATATATATAAGCACTACATTGTATTTTAAAATAAAATCACTTAGAATAATTAACATTGTATACTTTATACTTCATACTTCATACTTCATATTCTAATTCTATATAACCAAATATATTCTAATTCTATACTTCATACTTCAATATAAGCACTACATTGTAAATAAAATGATATTAAAAATATAAATAATAAAATAAAATCATTTAACCCTAAAAACATGTATATTCTAATTCTAATAATTAAAAACATATGTACAACAACAAACCACATTTTTAACAAAATACACATAAATCAATATAATAACCAAATTAATAACATAAACTTGAAAAATATCAAACTCATATACAACAACTTCACATAAGTAAAATTACCTTGATATTTAGATGATAATATTATGCCCTCCAAATGAAGATTAGTTTCCTACAATGGAGTAATAATATAGAAAAATTAGTTCACAACTATTTTACAAAAAAATGTTAAAATGAACCCTAAGAATATACCCAATAATGGTGTTTTAAGAAAGGGAAAAACCTAGGTAATTCAAGCTTGATTTTTCGACTGAAATGGGAAAAAATCAACTGAAAATTTGTGGGTTGTTGGAGGTTTGAAGATGAAACAACAATTGAAGTTTGAACAATTCGTGGGTTGTGGGAAGTTTGAAGATGAAACAACAAAATGAACGTTTGAGGTATGTGGGAAGATGAAAATTCGAACAGTAAAACAGCAAGAAAATTCGAACAGTAAAACCACAAGAAAGTTTGAAGGAAGAAGAAGGGTTTGAAGATGAACGTTGCCACAGTCGTATGTGGGAAGCTTAATGTAAAATAATAAAACAGTAGGCATACAAGTGTATGTGGCGGGTTTTCTTAAATTTTTCTATAAGGTATATGCTGCGGTTTTATTAAGAGCTGTAACCTTTAAGTGAATTTTGCTGGGTTGCACTTTGAAAAAAAGAAACTACGCAAAGCACATATGTTGCGGTTCTAATAAAACCGCAGCCTTTAATGTTATTTTTTTCCCTCATTTTTTATCCTATTTTCTGTTGGCGTTTGTATAAAACCGCAACATATGTGGTGCAGCAGATGAAGTTTTTTCCACTAGTGTCAGATTTGTATTTTATAGGATATAATCATACATATTTAGTGAAATGATCAACAAAAATGATATAGTATTTGAGATTATCATAAGACATTACAGTAGAAGTCCATATATTAGAGAATATTAGGTTTAGAGGTGCACTAGATGTGAGAGTAGAAACATTATAGGGTAATTTATAACTTTTATGGACTTCATATGAATTATAAGGAGGAAAAACAGTAGATATATCCAAGGATAAACTGGGTAAAATTTTCATTATTTTGGGAGAGGGGTGTCCTAATCTATGATGCCAAGTTTGGGAAGGGGTAGTGCATGCGACAAAGGTAGATGGCAATGTGAAGGAGCAATGAAAGACGCCGTGCTTGGTGTATCCTTGAAGTACAGTATTGTTTGTGCAGAGGTCTTTAACAAGAAAGGAGGAAGAGAAAAATTGGATCATAATAGGATTGTCAATGCATAATTGTGATAATGAAAGAATGTGACAAGAAATTCGAGGAACACATAAGACATTATTGAGTTTAAAAAAAAAGTTATTATCATGTAATGTCATTGAACCTATATGGGTAATTGGAAGAGATGTACCATCGCCAACAAGAAGCTCATTGTTGTCATTATAGGGAGCAGGTAGGGAGTGAGCACTTAAGTCATTTGTGACGTGGTGAGATGCACCACTATCTAGCAACCATCGGAGGAGAGAGCGGGAAGTAAAGTGGCAGTAATGGCCCTTGGTCATGAGATGATGGACTGTTCTCGACGGTTTGTAGAAAAATTAGTGTGAGGGAATTGAGATTTGAAAGTCATAGCTGGAAAAAAACTACAGCTTGATAGAATTACTAGAGTGAAGAAGAAGGAGGATCTTTAGACAAGCTCTAATACCATATAAAGAGTTTTAGAATTGAATGAGTTTTCATTGAGTTCAAGAATGTATAATAAATAGAACTACAATGGCATTAATCATGGCCAGAATTAAGCTAGCATATTTTGCAATATTTTGAATTTCTATACTAAGCTAAACATATAAGAATATACTAAGAATAATATCTTAAATATATGGAAACTATTACTGAAGAATAATACAGTAGCTATGAACAAGGGATTTGCTTATCAGATTTGATTTAAAATTTAACAAAGGGAGTGTATGGTAAAAGAGAGAATTGAAGATTAGGTAGTTAAGGAAATTAGCTGCTTAGATTGGTAAAATAAGCTAAAAAAAAGTATTAGATAAAAGAGCTAGTTAATAGACCTTATTGGAATGTCGATTACAACTTCCACTTTTGCAGAAAAGCTTATATGCTGCGGTTTTATACCTATTATATGTTGCGATTTAGACCCGTAGCATTTGTGATAGTAGCATATGACACAATTTTATATGTTGCGGTTTAGAACCGCAGCATAGAAGAGACCAAATGCTGCGGTTCTTGAACCGCAGCATATATTCGCCTTTTGTTTTTTTCTAAAAAAGGGGACTATATGCTACAGTTCTTCAAGAACCGCAGCATATAGTGCATATATTTTTTTTTGTTTTTATTTTATATTTATTCGCCAATAAATATGAAAAACTATATACATAGTAATTATTACACTAATATTCTTTTAATATTTCCCCAATCATCACTAAAATTTTCTCGTACAACTCTAAATCAATCATTATTACTTAATTATGTATATAATGATGGATGACAAATTTTAAATAACATATAATAATATATATTTTATAATAATTGTAATTTACACAATTGCAAAAATATATATCTTTACAATCTAACAATATATATATATATATATATATATATATATATATATATATATATATATATATATATATATATATATATATATATATATATATATATATATATATATATATATGTATATATATACATATAAACAAAGTAGAAAAATCTATACTAATTACTCTACTACCTTAAGCAAGAATTCCATTCAAACACGTTGATCTAGCTTGTCATTTATTTCATCAATGCGTTGACGCATGTCAAGGAACGCAAATCCAATATTGCAGTTAAGAAAACACAGAACATGAGATAGAGGATAGATGATTTATAAAATACAAATAAACACAATAAAGCATAAACAATCGTAGACAACCTACTACAATTTGCAACCAAATTAATACAACACAATTTCAATATTAAATAAAAGATACAAAGACATGCTCTAGAATAAAGAGGATAGATTCCTCACAAAACGCAAATAAACTTATATTTTTGCATCCAAATACTTACAAAGTTGAAAACTTATACTTTTGCAAACCAAATTCATACTTATACTTCTTCATACTAATACACAAAAACAAACTTATACACAACATTCCAAGTTACAAACTTATACTTACAAAACTTATACACAACATTCCAAGCTATAAATTTATACTTAGAAAGTTATAAACTTATACTTACAATCGTACACAACCTACTACAATTTGCAATCAAATACAACACAATTTTAATACTTTAAAATTCATACTTATACTTCTTCATAACAATACATATATGTCTTATACTTTAAAATTCATACTTGTATATACTTCTTCATACGTAAACACACAAAAAAAAAATTATACACAACATTTCAAGTTATACAGAACATTTCAAGTTATAAACTTATATATTTAAATCCATACTTCTACATAAAAGGAAACTTAGAATTACACAATACTATATTTCTTCTATCATCATATATCCATCAACTTGTCAAATTACCAATATTTCAAGTTATAAACTTTACATAACCCATATAACAAATCAAAAAAAATTAATCCATCAAAACACCTTGAATGAAACAACACTCAAATTTATCCACAAAACACAAACAAACATAGAATTGCACAATACTATAATACTTCTAACATCATATATCCATCAACTAGTCAATTACCAACATTCCAAGTTATAAACTTATTCTAAGTTGTAAACATTAAACAACCCATATAACAAATCACAAAAAATTAATCCATAAAGGCACAAATATATCTTTAAAACTCAAATAATTGTGATTCACAAAACAATCTGCCTTAAAATTTAAAATTCATACTTATACATAATAAGAATCATTTAATCCACAAACACAAACAAACTTAGAATTAACAACATACTTTCAAGCCTATGTATATTCTAATAACAACATTCATTCAACCCTAGTTAACCCTAAGGATAATACGACCCTAATAATATTACAACCCTAATTAACCCTAATTAAAAAATTAATAATATAAACTAAGAAAAATGTAAAACTTCAATGGAAAAACAAAACTTATTAATATATGAATAGAATTTACCTTGGTATATAAATGATAATGTTGTGCTCTACATTGTAACCTACAATGGAAAAAAAAATTAAAATTATATTAGTACACAAGATGAAGATAAATAAGATGAACCACATGAAGAAAAACAAAAACAAAATAAAAAAAATATGCCCTAATTCGTGGGTTTGAAGATGAGATTGCAATGGGTTAGCAAGGTGAGATTTCAATGGGGTTTTGTGGGGTTTTATGGGTTTTTCATGGGTTAGAAAAAGAACAAGATAGAATAAGAAAAAAAAGAACAAGTAAATTTTGTAGGTTAACAAAATGAAAATTTTCGAGGTCTTGAAGGTTGAAGATAAAGGTTTTTGTGGGTTGCGTAGGATGAAGATGAAAATGAAATGAAAATGAAAATTTTAGAGGGCTTTTTTACTTTATATAAGGGTGGGATTTTAAACAAAAAAAATAATAGTATATGATGCGGTTCTTCAAGAACCGCAGCATATACTATATATTTTTGTTTTTCCTACTACTTATATGTTGCGACTTTAGAAAACCGCGGCATACGTGACGCAGCATATAATTTTTTTCCACTAGTGTTCACTTTCATTAGGTTTCCTAAGTATTTCATCACCGAGTTTAAGAATCTAATAAGTAAATTCATTAATTTCTAAAGAATCATTTACACCATTTTATGTTTCAGCTCAAATTGTTGAGCATATATGTCAACTAAAATTGGCAATATTTTCATCCTAGTAAGTATTACTTTGGTAGTAAGTATAGTATTTCATCAGTAGTAAGTATTATGATATGGTGTTTTACTTTCATACCCTTTGTCGGTCTGAGAATACACCTCATACTTTATAATTTCACCTATATGTTATCCAAATTATTTATTTAAATAATTAATGTGTAATCTATTTAATTTATGTAGTTTTTTTAATATAGTCATGTAAATCATATATATGATTACCTATAAAACCTATTTCAAAATTATTTTCTTTTCCTAATTTTTTAATAATTAATAATTAATAATTAATATGTCATTCAATAATTATCCATTGTAATAAAAGATACCACATATCTTAATTGACTGTATATGGAAAAGATAATAAATAAGGTATAATATTATATGATATGTTAAAAAATATTTGCCAATAAGGAATATGAAAAGAGTAGAAACAATTTTATCATAAAGTCGACATGTGACTTAATTTTTTATTCATTAGTATTTTATATATCGATAGATAGTAGATATATAGATAATATGATAAATTTATAAAATTAAAGATAAAGAATTACCTAAAATAACCCAAGTAGTAGAATTGAGAGGGAAAACATTTCTTGTAGCATGACACGTGTCCAAATCTTTTATTGTTTTAGTATATAGTATGATGATTAGTGTTTAAATAGAATTGAATTGACTTCTGCTATTGTAAAAAGTGAAAATCCTATTCAAAAACATAGTTTGACATCAAATATTACTAATGTATAAGGGAATAATGAGCATCATCAAGAAAGTTATTATCAGATTCATCATTGATGTCTATGGCCTAATTTTAAAATTTTAACTTTTTGTTAGTATACAATTGTTAATATAGTACAAGAATTAATACATGTAAAGATAACTTTAAATGAATGTCTGATCAGAGGTGAAATTGAGATTTTAAGTAAAGAGGGGCCACACTAGTTGCCCTACAAGGAGAAGATTAAGTAGTTTTAGCTTACAATTGTTTTTATTTTTTATTTTTTTTATTTCTTTAAGCTAAAGAATTTATAAAAAAACGTTTTGACGGGACCATAACACAACACCTCTGCCACTTTGTAAGTTGCCTAAATACTATCACATGTATAATCAACGTCCAAATCCACTAAGATTTAATGTTTTGACTTTCATGTGAAACGTATGTCTTAAAAAGACCAATGATTAAAAAGATAAATGTTGCAAAATGCAGATACTTTCCAGAGGGAATAGACATTTATTTTGACAATGTAGGTGGAGAAATGCAAGAGGCTGCAATTGCAAACATGAACAGTTTTGGTAGGGTGATTGTATGTGGTGTTATATCAGAATATTGTGATCCTGCGAGAAGAATGATTGCATCAAATATGATCAACATCATTTATAAACGGATCATTATCCAAGGTTTTCTAGCAATTGATTATCGTTCAGACGAAAAATTTTACGCGGATTTTTTATCAACAACATCAACCTACATTAGCACAGGTCAATTACAAGTTCTTGAAGACATCTCCAAAGGCTTAGAAAACATCCCTTCAGCTTTTATAAGTCTCTTTAATGGCCGTAACATTGGCAAAACTATTGTTCAAGTTCTAGATGACTGATGGGAAAGTGGTCAGCTTTTGATGGAATTATAGATATTAATCTATAATGGTTGGTTTCAGAAGTAATGCCTAAAACTGTTTGATATAAGTGTTGATTAATTCTCATAAAACCTAAAACGATTTTCCTTCAGAAGGAATATTTAAGCATCTGTTTTTTTCTCCTTTCTATTATGAGGTAAATATTGTTTGTGGGTTTTATTTGCATAACAAATTCTTGTTATTTCTAGCCTATATATAACGACATTTAGTTGTTTAAAGAGTAGAAAAAATGTATTATCACAAAATAAATAAATGAATATGTTGCTTGATTATTTCATTTTTTATTCTTTTCTTTCATGTGCCTTTTTTTATTTGTGTGAGTACTATTAGTGTAATTCTTTGGGGTATCAAAGGAAGGTTCTCATACTTCATACAAATTCCTACTCATCTAAATTCTCTTTCTCATATTCCTATGATATCTTCTATATTCTTCTCTTTTTAAATGATAGAAAACACTTCATCCTCTTCTTCTTAAATCATCAATCCTATTATAATAGACGCAATCAGCCCACTCTATTTATATTCGTCAAAAAGGGAGCTCTTTTATATTAGTATAAAACATGTTATGAGAAAACTATTATATGAAGGTCTTTTAAAATAGATATTGCCTCAAAAATAAAGTTGAGATTTAGAGTTTTGTAATAGGTAGTCTTCAAAGACATGATTAGAATCATGTCAAATAAGAAGAATGAAATATATGAAAAGCAAGATCATTTTGGTA